>NW_008795017.1:6626093-6666133 GCF_000699145.1 Aptenodytes forsteri
TGCAGAGGGGAGTCTGGGGTATACATTTTTTTTTTTTTTCCTCTGGTTCTTTCTTATCAAAATTGCTTAGCTTGATTTACCTATGTCTGATGTCTGAATGTGCAGGATATGCCTTCTGTGGGTAGTAGCTTACTAAAAGGCAAGACAGGACAGCAAAAGAATAGTAACATTTGCTGTGTTACGGGAGTGCCTGCCACTAGTCTAGTTAAATCTATTCTGGAGTTTGTACTGAAACAAGAACTTACTTTTCTTTCTTATGCTTAGCTTGATTTACCTATGTCTGATGTCTGAATGTGCAGGATATGCCTTCTGTGGGTAGTAGCTTACTAAAAGGCAAGACAGGACAGCAAAAGAATAGTAACATTTGCTGTGTTACGGGAGTGCCACTAGTAATTCTAGTTAAATCTATTCTGGAGTTTGTACTGAAACAAGAACTTACTTTTCTGTTACGTTTAACACAAATTGTTTGTTTACCTATGTCTGATGTCTGAATGTGCAGGATATGCCTTCTGTGGGTAGTAGCTTACTAAAAGGCAAGACAGGACAGCAAAAGAATAGTAACATTTGCTGTGTTACGGGAGTGCCACTAGTAATTCTAGTTAAATCTATTCTGGAGTTTGTACTGAAACAAGAACTTACTTTTCTGTTACGTTTAACACAAATTGTTTGGTTTATAATATTTTCTTTGGGGTAACAGCAAATGAATATAATGTAATTTCAACTACAAATTACATTTTGTCTTATTTGTCTGGGAAGAATTTTAAGTCCATATTATTTTATATGGCTTTTCTGAAGGAAAAAAAAAAAGAAAAGTGGTAACCTTTCAGTATTATAGGTCTCCTTTCAAAATATCACAGCTTTTATTGTCCTTTCCACTTGTCCCATCATCGAAGAGCATGAAAAAAAAAAAAGTTGTACATTCTTCTGGGATGAATATCATATCATATATAGAAAGGCTTTCTTTGTGAATCATAGGTTGAAACAAATTTTATACGCACATTTTAATTCATCGTTACTGGTCACTGTGGATGGGTCCTGGAAAGGAAGTGTATGTTATTCTTTACGTGAACCCTAAAAGCACTTGCCAATGTGAACTGTATGAATAGCTCTAAATTATTATCTCACTGGGATGAATATCATATCATATATAGAAAGGCTTTCTTTGTGAATCATAGGTTGAAACAAATTTTATACGCACATTTTAATTCATCGTTACTGGTCACTGTGGATGGGTCCTGGAAAGGAAGTGTATGTTATTCTTTACGTGAACCCTAAAAGCACTTGCCAATGTGAACTGTATGAATAGCTCTAAATTATTATCTCACATTGGTCAAGATAACAAGAATCAATTTTCCCCTTGAAGCATTTTGATGAGATTTTGTTTCTTCTTCTAGTCAACATTTTTCTTCATATTCTTTCACTTCAATTATCAGTTTTGCCAACACCTTTGAGTTTTGGCTATGAAAAGTATGAGAGCTTCAGAATTTCTCTGAAAATGAGAATTTTTCAAAAGCATTGCTATTATTTCTGATTTTTCAATTAATCAAAAAAATTCTAATATAACAATATTCTGTTAGAATTCATATGACAATGTTACACAGTCAATGCATTTGTGTCAGCCAGAATGTTAAGAACTAGATGTAGTCATCAATATCACCCTGTTTCAAATCTGAATTTCATATAGACGCTATGATTATTGTACGTTTAATCTATTCTGAAACAATTTAAAAGATTTAAAAAAAAATCAAAGAAAAAAGACTTTTGGCTATAATGTCTAGACATAGGTTTTGATTCAAGTGTAGTTTTTCTCAAAATCAAGTTACACTAGATTGAATTGGGTACCTCAACATTTGCTGTTTGACATTATCACATGTAATCTCATTCATATTACTGCGAGACTGATAATGTCACTTGCCTGGACTGGCTGGTGCTGTAGTGGAAATCCAATGAAACTGCTTGTGGAAGCTGTTCAGGAAGAGAAAACTGCACTGGTAGTCTGCATAAAGCACCATACATACTGAATATGTACACACATGCATACAGAGATATGTTTACCTTTATGGAGTATTGCATCAGTTCTGCTACCATCCATGATTTTTTTTCCTGCTAAAGACTCAAAGTGAAATATAAAAATGTAACCATGCAAGCGAGAAAATTTATTGTGCAAGGTATGCATTTCTCATAAACAGGGTTACATGCACATGGAAAAATGCAGAAAATATATGTAAACACTACTTGTATTCACTATACCCCCTCCCTGCTCCCAAAAACAGTGATCAAGCTGCTAATGCTGTAAGAATACAACCTTCTAGGCTGACCACTATTTTATTTCACCTCTGTTTATGTCTGTAAGTCTCTTATCTGTCATACTCAGATGTGATCTCCTTGGGACAGAAACCATCTTTTTGCTCTATATTTGAAAAGAGCATTTTATATTGGAGCTGTGCTCTGTGGTAAGATCTCTGTGCACTGATACATAAAAATAGTATCATTACAAGGCATTTTGAAGCTAACAAGATCAAAAATGGCATTATGAATGCTCTAGACTTCTTGGCAATGAATGGTTATTGATACAGGTTCAGACAGCCATGCACTGGCTCTTTAGCATTTTATCTAGGAATTACCACAGCAAGAGCAGCTTTCAAGAACCATCTCTTTAGAGAAAAGGAGAATCCAATCCCAAGAGACCTTTAAAAAAGTCTGAGAGACAGATACTGAAACCTTCACTCCCATTACACAGTACTGGATTTTACATCTGATCTCATTTCTTCTGCTAGAAATGAGATCTCACTGCTGGCAGCGTACGTGTCTAGTGAACTCGTCTAGAAAGGGGAGCAGAACCGGGTCCTGAGCTGGATGGACTGTCAGTACCATCGTGTACATCCATTCCCCACCAAGACATTAGAAAACACTGTAACCTGCTTGTCTTACTGACCATACAGAAAATCCAGAGAAATGTTCTAGGGAAAGGAGTGATTTGCTTTAAAACATAACGGTACAAAAAGCTGTTAAAAGACACGGTTTTCTTTATATACTTCCCCAGTGTATTAGCGCAGATATCAGTTCATCCACATGGAGCTTGAATAAACTGAAAGAAATTTCTGTGCAAGTTTTCAATGAGTAACACAAGGTTTTTTACTCTTCTTCAAGAAGCTATATTATTCATTTCAGGGCCTTACTAAATCAGGTATTTAAACTTGGTCATGCTATATAAACGTGATATGAGAGAAAGTAATTACTTATTATAATATAGTCTAGCTAAAATTAGACACTGATCCTTCAGTATCTATTTAGCATAGACCATTAACTTTTAAGAACTGTTTTCAGCTTGATGTTGGATGGCAGTAAGAAGAAAATGTCACTTCCAGAACAAGTATTACAAATGTAAGGCCATATATTTAATACTTACAGAGTTTTATATCTTCTGGGTGTAAATGTTATATAAACTCTGCAATGGTCCCAGAAAACAAGATGCTGTATTGCTGCTTTTTCATTCAAGAAAACTGATGCACGACTCTAAAGTACTTACCCAAGTAAATCAGAGAGGCACAAGAGATAAGCCTTATTTGCAAAAATTCCTTGGGTGGAAAAATGTCAATTAATTGAAGACAAACTTCCTCTAGGAATTTGACAAATTTTGATAGTCTTAGTATTTGTAAAGACTGTTTAAAGGTGATGGCACTGTACAATAGTGAACAGCTGGAATATCTACCTGGAAAGTGGGAAAGGAGCATAAGAACAAGTTGAACTTGAAAGTGTTTTCCTGCCTGGATTTCCATGGGCAAAAGGCAGCTGGATCATTCACCACAGGTACTGTCCAGAGCTATTCTTTTTAAAGGGAATTGTTTCTAACCCCACAATCACTGGGGAACTGAAGGTAACCTTGCCTCTTTGCCTTCTTTAATCAGCTACCATTAGGGTTAGTTGTAGATATACAGTAGGCAATTGCCTGCTTGTGGAAAATACCACAGCTCCTCTCTGGAAAAACAAAAAAACAAACAAAAAACCTCATTTTTTTGATGTCCCAGGTGCATTTGGGGACTGTCAGAAGGTGTGTTAGCCCAGGAAGGAAATGTGGGTTGACTTCAACCTACCCAACTGAACTGATTGGATAAAGAAACGTCAAACGGCAACATCACCAAAGTTTATTTCAGCATGGACGAAATCCATGCTGTCAATTGGAATTAATTCATAGACAGCCAGAAAGTATCCTCATGATAATGGTGGATAGGAGATATAACGTGTTAGGAAATTGGTCATGCACAACACCAGGAAGAGTCCAAAACACCTAAGGTCAGAGGGACTTGCAAAGATCCAAGGAAAGTCTCTTTATCTTTAGTGAACTCTGTGAAAATACCTTTCTGCTAGTATCACTCTCTTGCTCTCATTCCCTCCAAGACAGTGAAGATTCCTTCTAAGTTTACATTTGTGCTTATATTTTTGCTGTGGAAGCCAAGAGTGCTTACCATGGCTGGGGGCTAGAGTCCATGGTAGGGAAAGACTCAGGTATGTGCTTGTATCCTAAGTCTGATGCAAAAGAAATCCGTATTTCTGTGCCAACATGCAGCCATGCTGCATTTCTAGTGGATCTCTGTATTTCTACAGCCAGGGTACCCGGTCATGGGACATGTGGAGAGAGGACCTTTCCTGCTAGACAGGCATGAATGCTTTACAACAGACCATGGCCTTTAGCTCTTCAGGATGGAAGGACCATTGATCTGCCAAACACCCTCCTGGCTGTGAGTTATTCTGAAAGTTACTGATGGAGTGATAATCAGGAATGGGTAATGCTGTACCAGTAACAAACAGGAACTGCGCATTTAACACAGAAAAACATATAGCTCTTCGTCATTGTTACTCTTCCCCCAAGAAACATTAGATTTTTTCAGGTGACCTGTGCCCTGAAACAAGATCCTCTTGAAGACAAACAGAGAAGCAGAAAGGAGTCAAAGCATGAGCTGTTGTACTGATCCCAGTCTTGGTACTGAAGAAACTGTCTAAATAGCCTTATTTTCTATGTTCAATCAGAAAAAAAAAATTGCTTTTCTGCAGCTAGAGTTACCTTGTCAGTAACTAATTCAGTGTTAAAAAGGGCTGAAAACAGTAAAAAGGATCCCTTGGCCAGACTGCTCAAAGGATAATGAATGTTCAAGTACGTCCATCTTCCACACTGGGAGCTGTGATAGAAGAAAGAATTGTTTCCTGGTGCTTCTGTGCCTTGGCTGCCTCCTGTTTCCCTCCACTCTGCTCCATCCTCCTGTGCTTTCGCTGCGACTTCCTCAGCAGCTTAAGCAGTGGAGAGCTTGGCAGGAAAGGGGCTGAGCCCCCCCCCCGACACCGCTTTCCACGGCCGCAAGTTGACAAGCATTGCTAGAGTTTCAGACTCAGAACTGAACATCCGTGGGACTTAAAAACAATTTCCCTGTCTGCCTCAGCCGGCTGCTCCCACTCGCTGATTTATGCTCGCGATGCTCGGAGCTGCGGCATAAATCTGGTTATGTAATAGAAACTTGATAACAGAGAAAGTCAATACAGGAGGGCAACAGAGCTGAAATTACACACTGGCACTACTTTTTATTAACCCTTTCACAATTCACCTCAGCTGCTTCTCACAGACAAGTTGTCTGAATTTAGGGGGAGGATTTTCTCGCTATTGTAGCAGCCCCAGATTGACCATGTCTTCCTGGAGCCAAACAGAATAATTTTCTAGAAACAAAATCCTTTTGCAACAAAAAGCTCTTTATTTTTTTCGCTTTGGTTAATTATAAAATGAAAAAATGACCGATTCTTTCACATCATGCAGAATATCTATATGTATATATTATGTTATGTAAATAAACCTAGATATTTCATATCGTCAGATTGTTGCCAGCTTGGACAGGTTTTCTGAGGGAAGGTTCTTTGTCAGTTTGTTTGTTTGCTTGTTTGATTTTTGTGGCACTTGGTTAATTTCTTAGCCACAATTTCACAGCTGAGCCCCAGGCTCTGTGAAAGCAGGAGGTTTGGCAGGTCCACAGAAGAACTTCTGACAGCTATAGCCTGCATCATTCCTCATTTTAAACAATAAAGAAAATTTAAGGTTGTAGTTCTTTAAACCATTCATACATGAAGCTTCCACTTTATGTTCTCATAATCTGATTCCTGCTGTTATTAGAAACCCTGTTGTTATTAGAAACTCATTTATCACAGATCTTTGTATTCATGGCTTCATTTTTTGAAGTCCTGATAGTGATACAATTTCAGTTTTTCTTTTTTCTTGACTGAAGGTAGGGGATTTGCATATTTGATATCTGGGATTTAGGGAGAAACATGGAGATGAATATGAATAAAATCATTATCTGTTCTTCAAGGTGAGCTTTTCTTCTCATGAATATAAGTAAAATACATTTGATTTTATATGCATATGTTCTTTATAAAATTCTGGTAATAATATGATCCTTCTGTTACTCAGCATAAGATGACTTGAATCATCAATAACTGAAATATATATGAAAGACATTAACAGAGTTGATATAAAGCAGTATTTTATTAGCGTCCCAAGAGCAATATTAGGAAATATGAAGCTAACACTGTTGTAAAAACTTGTCTGGAAACCATTACTTGAAGATTGGAAGAAGTCTAAAAATCCCACTTTGTCCAGGTGCTCCTGAAGTTGCTAAGCAACTGCCTCCTTAATCACCTTCTCCAAAAAGGGAGGTTTGACAGAGGATAGTAATTAGATGGTTTCTTGAGGAGGGTCAAGACCTCAGCATACTGTAGCCAGGATGTCGTTTTGCCCTTCAAAAAGAGGTGTTAATGAAATGTCCATCCACTGGGAAAGTGCTTCCTCACTGACTTTCATAAACCCTGTGGTTTCCTCACTGGGGTTCTTTGTCCACTCCTGGGACAAGGCGCTGTCAAGATCAGCCCTGGGTGTGCTTGTGACCTCTTGTTCTGACATCCCTGGTTGAAGGCTGACACCTTCAGATAGGAATGATTTTTGCCCGTCAAAAATATGAGGATGAATTCACTAATTTCCAATTTCAGAGAAGATGAACTGACAGGGAACCCAACTCTCCTTATTAACTTTGCCAAGCAGCTGTTAACTGTGTGCATCACAAATATAAATAATTATTCAGACCAGAATTTGGAGTAAAAGAATTGTAGTGAAGTACATAAGGGAAAGGTGATTATTCGGGGGAGTTAACACTTTGGGAAACAGTTTCCTGTCTTCACAAGAAATTCCAAACTATAATTTTACTTATGAAAATACAAGTATGGTCTTTGTTCCCATATACATGAAAAAATTATTTAAGTCCTGTTTAATAGTTGGAGAAGACTGAGGCAAAGTGGACACTGAGTTCCTTAGTTTTATCTATCTCCTTTGGCACTGAATCTTCCTTCCCATTCAGCAACAGTTCCACATTTCCTTGTTCAGCCTTTTACTACTACTGTACAAGCTCTTCTTCTTGCGTACCTATCAAGTCTCAAGTCCAGCTGAGCTTTGGCTTTCCTGACACCTCCCTACACGTTCAGGCAATGTTTCTGAATTCCTCCTCTGCACTATGTCCTTCCTTCCGCCTCTTGCCTTTTTGCATTGCAGCTCACTGTAGATATAGACAAAACCTTATTATCAGGTCTAGGAAGGGACACCAAGCTAGTCTGACAAGGTTATTTTTAGCAATATGCTACAAGTCTGCTCATTAAAAAGTCTTTTGAAAATTACCCTTGTTTGTTTGTTAAATAATCAGTTACCTCCTTAGTGATTAATTGATTCCTATCAGGTTTGTAAAAAAAGTTGGCCATAGAAATATGTTATTTATTATTATATTTTCCTATCATGATGTGTTCATTCTTGCACTTGTGCATATGTACCCGCTGTGACTGCTGTTCTGTATTCCTTTATCTCTTTTTTCATCTTGTTAAAAAAACTGAGTTACTTTTTAATAAGCAGATTTTAGTTCATGACTTTTTTTCTTTGTTCCACTTCTGCTTAAGACAGCATATAAACTTTTTTTTAATTAATTAATTTATTTATTTATTACAAAGTAAAATTTATTTCTGAGTCACTTATAATATTTGAGAGGTTTTCCTTCCTTGAGTTTTAAATGTACTATAGAATCAGCTCTGTTTACATGTATACTGGAAAGGCTTTCAGAATATTGCAGAATATTACTGATTCACCTCCAGCCTTTAACAAAAGCACTTTCCAGTTTACCTGAGGCCTTCAACTTCCATATCTTTCTCATGTTGCAATTATATTTGTACATTATCCCTCTCTCCCAGTCTTTAACTTTTCATTTCCTTTAGATAAATAAATATTTGAAAAATACTTTTGTGGTCTAGGTGAGAAATTTATTTTTACCTTGAGTAGCATTATAGTAGAAACTAGAATATTTATAACAGTCTGCAAAATAAGGCCCTAATCTGACAAAACTGAAGCAAAATGTGGTTTTCAAAGCTGGATCTGCTTGCACTTTTTAAACTTAACATGTGTTTATGCTGGTTGATCAAATCTAGATATTAATAAAAATAGCTAATAGATTTAAAACTACCATTGTTTATTGTAAAATACTCCTCATACTCTTTCCCACTTTCCCAGTTAAATGACTGATCTTATCTCAATCATGTAAAATTGAAAGTTTCGAAGCAGACCTGCAAGATACTCTTCATTATCATTATTTTTACTATTGCAACTTTGTCTTTTACTCATTCCTGACTGTAAAACCCCTTGGAGCAGATAAGCATTGGCAAGAGGATTAATCTCTTCTGTTTGAGGAGAAAGGTTGTTCTGCAGCAAAGTCAGAGTCTACAGCTGGAGCTCTGAGATGCCTGTCCTGCAATGCAATCAAAAGCCTATTGTTATTTCGCAAGACTGCTTCTATAACCTCAGTCAGAACCATGATTCTCAAAATATATGAGGGGAAATAATGTTTACTGAGTTAAAAAGAAAAAAAAAAAGGTGCATGTTTCAATGCTTTGTGTGATTTAGGATATAATTGTTTACATTCAATTAAAAAGCCCTCTATATGCATTGGTGTGTCACTGCACAGCATTAACTTATTTAATGTGTACAATTAAATGTAATCAAAATGCCAGTTCAATTAATCAACAGAGGGAATAATATGTACTCTAATCAGAGTTCTTTACAGAAAATGTTTGTTGTTGTTCATGCTGTTATGCGGGATATTTTGAATGGAGGTTCGTTCTGTAGTTTTGTAGAGTAAGAGATTTTGTTGTTAGGTGAAAATTGTTCTGTGACTCTTTTTGTTTTCTCTTTTTGTTATATTTCCTGCTATCTTGAAATGCTGTATTCCTTTATTTGGGACTTTTGAAAAAATTGATTTCATTTTTGCCAGGGAAAGCACTAAGCTTATGACAGGGTCTTATGAATTTGAAGCTGAGGGAGGCACAGAGCAGAAGAGCAAACAACACTGGGAATATTTTATCCACCAGCTAATTATTAAGAAAATATTCAAATAAATCAAGTAAATAGTGCTCTGAATTAATTTATTTTCTGTCCTTTCAAGCACTGAAGATCTTTTAAGTGCATTGCAAGGAGTGCAGTAGTAGGTTATGGCTGACAGTTCCTTCTGGGCGTAAGAATTTATGGCTAGTTAAGAGAAAAATGAATGGGGAAGAGGCGTTGGACATTCATCATCTACCCAATCTCACCAGAAAAAATACAAATACTTATTTTCCTATGCATCCTTCCTTCCCTCAGTGTCACCCCCTAAAATGACCGATCATATCATTTTCCCTGGGACTTGATGGGATTTCCAGCACCTGCTGGAGACAGAGGAGTTTCCCACTATTGACCACAGTCTTCTGCAAACCTCAGGTAGTTTGCAGCCTGTATTGTGGGGGGTCTTCTGTCTGTTCTCCAGGGAAGGTGTCCAGCTGGATCTGACTTTTTGCATTTCAGCCTTGTGCATCGGATCACTTAGCATTGCATCGGGAACACGCTTACCCATTACAATGAATGCTTAGGTAGATAAGTATCATTCACTCATTCCTACTAGCCAGGGCATGATACTCAGAAATGGCAGGCACCTGAGTCAAGGTGAGCTTTCCATTTTAACCATCAACATTTCCAAGGTGCCTAAAGTGCATGAGCTCACCCACTGCAGCTCTCACTCCACAGGTACTGACTGCTGGGCTCTCTGCATGGCTGAGGGAGGAAGATGAGGTAAAGGCCTTCGGACTCATTTCTGGAGCCATCTTTTTCTCTACATTGACTGAATGCCTGAGTATCTAAAATAGGTGCCCTGACGTGTCTTGTTGAGATTACTCATTCATTGGGGTATTTAACTTAAGCTACTACCGTTAAAAATATGGCCTTGAATGTCCTAGTCTTAGACACTTTATCTTGGAGTTGGATTATTCTTAAAGAATTTAGGAACTAGTACTTAGTAGACTACAGGCATGTTGTTTTTCTTCATTCTGGTCTTCATTAAGACCATAAGTAGGCAGAGCTATCAGCCTAAGGAGGTAATCTTTCATGATAATAATCTAATCAAGACATACACAAAACTCTTCCAGCTAAAAATGTAAAATCCGCCTTTTATTATCCCTGCTTTTCAAAGTATGAGATACTGTATATGTATTCAGTTTTGTTAATAATTGTAAGGGATTTTGTTGGGTAACATGTTTACCAGTAGTAATTAATAATAGATCATATTTTTGGTAATGAATATGATAATATTTTTCAAGTTAGAATTAATTCCCAGGAAATACTGGGAGTATTGTAATTACACACTTCCATTGGTACACATTTTGTAATGAGTATCTATGAAACCTCAGAGGTCTTATATTTTCTATTGCATTATTATTTTACTTCATTTGTGGAAAAGCAGTATATTCTAATTATCTGATAATTATCTCTCTCACACAGAAAATGATCTCTTGGAGCATATATCTCTTACATTTTATTCCAGTTTAAGACTCACCAAAACCACTGCGTTCATGTAAGTTTGAGTTACTTTTGGGATACAAGTTACTTTGTGGTATCCTAGACCAAAAATTACCAGTGGATCAGTTGCTTTTTATTAAATGGTTGAATACTGAGACTGTAAGTTTATTATATAAAGAGAATATGCATATGATCAGACACTATTGAGTAACTGACTGACAGCCTATGAAGGCATAATGTCTTCTGCCCTGTTGTGGCTTTTTATGTGTCCATAGGCTTATTCAAAAGAACATTTAACAGCATGATTAACTTTATATGTGCCTACAATCCAGTGAAGTTAATGAAATCAAATATGGATGGAAATTCACTGTGTTCAAGCATGCAAAACTTAATGCAATGGTTAAGGAAGTTATTGCTGACTTACTGGAAGTAGTGCAGTGGACCTGAAGTGCAAAAGCAGATAAATAAAAAAGGTAAAGTTAAACAAAGTTAAAAAAGAAGAAAAAAAAAAAAAGAAAGAAGACAGTCCAATGTTGCAGACATAATGAAAAGGCAACAAAGAGCAATACACATTGTGCTCACCTCTTTAAAATTCCTCAGTTCTTAATAGCAGAACTATATGCTCCATGCCATCTGCCAGCTGTGAACAGAAAGAAAATCACACATACAGGTACTGTAAAGTACAATCTAATTAGTGTACTAAAGCTTAATATATTTGAGGGTTTTTTTGTAAATATAAAAACAATTATAATAGAACAAATCTATTCCCATGACAATATAATGAAGAGGCTTATGCTTCTGTAATGAAATGTTTCATTATTCTGCATCACGCCTTACTGAATATATTATATAGTCTCATGTACAGCAATTAAAATGGTAATATACAGGAACAGACACACAGAATCTGAATCACTATAGAGTACTGAGCAGATTACCAAGATTTACTAACTTTTTCATGGATCTGTCACTCTGAAGTGTGTCTTTCTTGACCTTTGTGACTTTAGAAGGACTCTTCAACAACAACAACAAGCAGCAAAACCTTCTCAATATATCTAACTAACTGTTTCTTCAAATTAAAGAAAAAGATGTTTAGCAAATCCCTTACATGTATAAACAAAGGTATTATTTTTCCAGCATTTAGACCATTCATTCTACAAGCTTAAGGAAGAGCTGCAAAGCCAAAGCAAGGAAACAACAGTGATGCAGAACAGCTATGGAAAGCACTAAATTTTCTTGCACAACTTTCATGCACAAAAGCATGGCTTTGAAAGGTCAACTTCTTTCTCTTGGCCATTCAGGAATTATGAGGAACCCTGTGGGATGATTCAGCCCATTCAGGAGCCAGCCAACAGGGACCTCAAGGAGGAAGGCTATGTCTAAGCAGGATTCAGTCTGCACATTAAGCACCACCATCCAGTCATTGTTTTAGATCAGCAGGAACAACAGTTCTCCTTTTGTGTGGTGGTCCAGTGCAGTGTTTCCGAAACTTTTTGAGAAGGCAGCTTTCCCCTGGACATTTGTGTTATCCTTTAAGTTCAGTTCCTTAAGGGTGGCAAAACCCAGCTATAATTACTGTAGGGAAATAGTTACTCTTAGCCTCTTGTTTTAGATTAAATGTACCCTTCCTGTCAATTAAAGATAGCTAGTGACTATCACACTGTCTGCAGTACACAGCTAGAAACAGCAGCAGAAAGCCACTTGGACTTGATGATCTTAAAGGTCCTAAATGATTCTATGAATAAGCAAGAAGGATCACAGTTCTGGTGCCCTGTGGTTAGGTCTTCAGCCAGCACAAGGCATGCCTTGGTTTCACTTAAGTGCTTCTGTTTTCTTTGCAAGGAAAATGTATGAATACTCCAAGGACTCATAACCAGAACCATGCCCCAGAGTGCCATATTGTGAAATCCACGTTAGGGACGTTACTGCCAGTAACAAGCAGTTCTAGAGGAAAGCCTTTCCAATGGAGAATTGCTTGATCCCAAGAGAAGAGCAACAATACAGTTTCCCGGAGCTGATTTTTAATAACCACTTCAGGAACAGACCAAATTGCCTTTACAACTACTACTATAAATTTTTTGGGGTTTGGAACCTACTCATAAAATTTAGACAATTTCAGCAGCCCTGCTGAAGTGAAGGAACTACGTTTCAAGTGTTGCTGCATCTGACTTAGGTCTCTAAAGTAAATGGTCTGCATCATTTTCTGCATGTTGCGCTCTCTTGGTGCCAAGAGGTACAGCGGCGTATCAGCTGAGATGACAGAGAGCACACATTGCATACTGCTCCTGTTGAAGCATTTACTTTGGAATTTAATCTTGTCTGCTTGAGGAATGATAGTAACACAGCAGTACCAAACATGATGTATTTTAAACAACACTCAACACAGTTTTTGGTAATGTAACAGTAGGATCACCATACCTGTTTGCACAATATACTGCATAAACAACCTTCTGATTACTCCAAAAGCAACAAAGAACACTATGTATTATAAGCCATACTACATATCTTATGGCCCTAGTGACCAATATGAGACTGAAGCCACTGAAAGAATAAATGAAACACATTCATACCCATAATTAAAATAAAACACTACCATTGTTTTGTTATAGGCCCAGTGCTTGTAAAGCCAGTCATAGTTCTCCCGACAGCCACCTCTGGGGTATATCATGTGGTCATGCCACCTTGTTCTTGTTGGTGCATAAGATGTTTTTCTGTGGGTTTATTTTCTTTTACTTTCCTTTTTTAAGTACCCCAAACACGTACATTTGAATGTCAATACATCCTTGATGCTGTGATAGAGACTATCTTGGACAGTGTTTGAGACTGTTAGAAAGTTTTCAGCCGCTCATGCCTGCCATACTTGCCAGCTGCCCCAAAACAAAACAGATTCCCCATAAATTATTTCTGTTGCCTCACTACTAATTACTGCAAATCTATTTTCTGGGAAAATTTTGTTCCAAATTGGAAAAGGATTTTTAAAGGTTTCACAAATTCCTTGTCATCAAACTCTGGGGAAATATCTTTTTTAAATCTTTGCAAGTACTAAGTATCAATGATTTGATTAATTTGCTGAGAAATGTTTTTAGTGTGCTACTTGACATTAAAAACATTCTCTAAAGAACTGTTAGGGAAAGAGGCAGGGAGAGAGAAAAGCGTTGTAGGAATATATAGAGAGGGGCCATTTTCTCCTTCCCAAAACTGGGCAATGCTGAAGAAGCAGCTGTGAGTGTCTTACAGTGTTAGCAGCCATGGGCTGACAGGACAGGGACAGTGAGATGAAAATAGGACTGAGACAGAGAGGGAACACAGGAGATTTGAATGACCTTGATGAGAGGTGTCTGGGAAAGACATAAGTTGAGATCACGTGGAGGTGGTGGGAAGACACAGGTATTGAAAGAGACATAGAAGGACTTGGGAAAGATGAGTCTGGATCACCATGAATGTTTTCCCTCTGTGAAGTGCGTAATGTTTTCTATGATGACAGTTCCCTCTTGCTGCCAGATCTATTCCCACATCCACTGTCTTTACGCTCCATGCAAACATAATGCTGTATATATGTGCAATTCTTTGGCTTTGCTAAGAGGGCAGTTCTGTTTCAGTAGCCTTTTGTCAGCTCTGCTTAAGAAAGATTTTTTTTTTTTCCTAAAAGGTATAGCAACCTGGTTACAATGACACCACCACCACCACCACCAAAGCTTCCCTCAAGGAAATTATCAGGATGTAGACTTCTTCAGAAGAATTTTGAAATGTGTTACTCTTGAGAATACTATTGAAAAAGTCTCCACACAATCTGTAAATTAAAAAATTATATTGGACATTAATATCCAGTTTCAGAAAAAAAAAATATTTGAGGTTTTATTGTTGTTCTGGGTTCTGTTGTGTTTGTGGAATTTGGTATAGACCAAGAAGACAAAGTTGGTTTACTTTTCTCAACATTTGACTACATACAGGTCATTTAAAAAAATTAGTACAAGCGTACATTATATTAAAATGCACTATCTTCATATGGACAGGTTAAATTGTCTTAGTGTGTTGAAAGTGGTTAGGTTTATTGGAGTGTGAAAGTAAAAAGAAAAAACAGAATAGACAGGACTCTGAGTCTTTCTAAAAATAAACAGGGCTGTATTATACAGCTTGTTTTAGCTTGGGGTGAAGGAAGACAGGATAGTGGTTAGGGAGAGTGATCACAAGGCTTTTGTGGAAATGAGGTACACCAGAGCATGTTAGAAAGAAGAGATCCAGAGCATAATAAACCCATTGCTCAGTTTCTCCCATTCCCCTTTAAATGTAACCAGTGCATGAAGTCTCATCTCACTGCCACTGTGGCTTGAATACTTTCCAATCTTTGATATGTTCCAAATTATTATAAATTCAGCTTCCCATATAAAAGTTGGAGCAATGTAACGTGCTTTTGGTGTCAGACTGAAAGCAGACATGGCTACGTCCCAGCTGGTGAAAATGTGGTAATGAATTTCAAATAAATTTCAAACATTTGTTAAACTCCTCCTGAACAGTTTTACTTGCTACCAGTAAAATATAAATGCCATAACTGAGCACTCACACTGAAGATTTTGATTACACTTAGACTGAAAATAGAGTATAATGTAGAAATAGTCTGTATTCTGTTCCACTAGCCTGCTGCCCTTAAAAATTTCAGAGTAAACTTTCTGTTTCTCTTCTTTCTCTATTTCTCACTTAATTTACCATTAAAATCTACAGTTTCACAATGGTCATTGAAACACGGTTGATTTATATCTGATGATCTGTCTCAGAGTTTAAAGACTTAACTTATCTATATTATAAAAACTCCATTGTTTTTATTTTAGAAATCTCTAAGTAGATTTCTTTGAAAAACAGATTTCACCAAATCTATTTTCATAGATTTATACACCACATTTGGCTGTCTTACTGACTAATGTTAATAAAAAATTTAAATAAACACGTGAGGATCAAACAATAGGAACTGTTTAGCAGAAAAGGGCCTGCCATGCCAGCTCAAATTTTAAGAGTGGGCCAGGAACTCAAGTCCTTTCACTTCAGTGGAATTAAGTTAGTTCCTTCCAAAGGAGGTTTTGCCTCTGCATAATCAGAGCAAAGTAGCTATCTTAGTAGTTTGTAATTATACTAAGTTTAATTACATATAAAGTATGGGAGCTGAAACATCTGATTTTGACTTGTAGAAATAGAATCAGCATGTCCTATTTTCAGTTGTCCACTTCAGTTTTTTACTTCATTTCTCGTTGTCCTGAAATGAAGGATACTCTATCCAACATCCATCGGCATGGGAGGAATGGAAGATGTGGTAATGTATATTATACATTTGGAAAGTCAGTAAATTGCACTAGCTGCCAATGAGCACAGAAAAGATTCTGCTTTTCATTGCTTCCATCTGTTGGTTTCCTTTTCTGTTGAACTGGCAAGACGAGCAGCATCTCGTCATGTGGAATTGGTGAAAGTCTATCCAACAAAAAAACATCAGTTTCCTATTTTGCATCATAACCCGCTGTATTTTGTCACCCTATGAAGTTAATATATACCAAAATGCAAAGACAATTACACGACATTTTAAGCTGCTACCCAATGTCTAGAATATAAATTTACTAAAATTTAGCATGGCATTTTTTTTCACAGTTTCCCCAAATTTGTTAAGGACCCCTACACAAGAACCTAATGAATTGGCTTGGTTTTCAAAAGTGTGCTTAAAAACTTTTGTAGTATTTGAGTATAGTCCGCATTTTTTAAAAAAACTATTTTAATTTAAGACATGAATTAGTTGATTAACTTTAGGCATCCAAGTCTGAGTCATTGCAGCATTTTCTAACAATTGCAAAAATGTGCAAACTTACCAACATTTCATTGAAATCCCACTATTTATTTAAATAATTTGTTAACTATCCAGAACCGTTTCCATGTGAATCATTTTCTTTTGCATTGCAATGTATATGATTAATCAATTTCAAATATTATTTTTCAGAAGCTTGTAAACTTATTCTTTAGTGCTAAAAAATCCACTCTTTTGAGACTATGCAATATCCTCAGTATGCAGCAACATTTCATTGAAATCCCACTATTTATTTAAATAATTTGTTAACTATCCAGAACCGTTTCCATGTGAATCATTTTCTTTTGCATTGCAATGTATATGATTAATCAATTTCAAATATTATTTTTCAGAAGCTTGTAAACTTATTCTTTAGTGCTAAAAAATCCACTCTTTTGAGACTATGCAATATCCTCAGTATGCAGACGTTTGAGTGATGGAGGTATTCTCTTTAGATGAAGCTTATGAAACTTGAATGTCTGAATATCAATTGGATGTGATGCCTATCCATATACAGCCAAGATTAGTTACCCTATAAATTGGCCACTCTGGGATGCCTCTCTCCCCCTCCCTTTCTGCATTAATTTCATAAAGAATAAAAGTAGATTCTAAATCATCCACATTTTTTGAAAAATAGCCTGTAACACATAAGATGCAATTCATTTGACCTAACTATAAATGTTTATAATGCAGATGTCTACATCTGAGATAGTCAGCTTACATTTCTTCACATGTAATGGGAGGAAAACACTTTTGGAGAAGAACTAATCTTAACTATTTTAGATACTTGTTTTAAAGCAAAAGAAATTTTTCTGAATAACGCCACCTCCTCTTTATTATCTGTAGAGAGGTTGTAGACAACTAGCTCTGATGTACACTCCTATCTTTCAAGCATCTGAATTTGGAGAGGCATATCCCATCTTTCGGATGCAAACAAGGTGATGCCTGTTAAATCTTCTGTCATTGCCAATAGTGACGACAAATGGAAAAACAACCATGCATACCCTTTAAAATATTTGGATTTTGAGAAGCCAGCACAGTAAAAGGGTTGTATTCACAGTTGCAAAGAAAGATGGCGGTAGTTTTTCAGCAAGCTTTGCTTTCACAGTTTCATAAAAGCATGCTGCTGTCTGGGCCCTGAGAACTTTAAAGTTGTCAACCACAGGAGAGCAAGGACAATGTTTAGACATATTACATAATGTAATCAATTAATTGATCCAAAGAACTTTCAGGACTTAAAATTGGGTTAGAGCATGATTTTTTTTTTCCTTTTCATTAAAGATATTCATTACCAATTCAATAGCCAAACATTAAATTACATTCAGTATTCTAATGTTATAACAAATGAACAAGCAAACAAAAAAAGGAATAAAAAAGTCCTAGATGAAATTTTGGAAACATGTTATCAAGCCCATCCATACCTCTTAGTAAATTCTTACCACTCCTTCCACAAATATTTCTATTTAATGTAATTATATCCATGATCTTGACCTGTTATTCACCTCAGCCTCGTCTGAGATGATAGTTATGTTGCTAGATGGTTCTAAACTAAACAGACAGGTAATAAATCTCAACGTACAGGTGCACCAAAAGCCTTCATACAGGTCTGGTCATCCTTGAACTACCTTGCGTTATGGAATCCATAATATCTTGCCTCATTATATGGGGGGAAAACCCCACCATTTTCAAGAGTTCACAAGAAGAACTTGCCTTTAAACAGGTTGTGTTTGGGAGAGACTAACCCTGACAGTCTGAACAACAGACACCGATCGTTATGCTGTGGCAAAACTCTTCCTGGATCCTCAGAACCCCAGAGGGACATTACCACAACTCAAGAAGCCTGATATGAATATTTAATCTCTCTAAAATTGGATGATTATGCAGATACTGTGCATCTGGGAGAGCTGTTGCCCCAGGGGCTTATAAAAATAAATACTACATCTAAAATGTAACAGCCAAAATGCAGGTGGTGAATTCTCTCCCCGCTGCTTACTTGCAGCTCTACTTGGCTTGTCCTGATGTGCCACTGAAACAAATGGGCCTTCTCTGAAAAACAATTGCCGAAGCACATGCACCGTCCGCAAGGGATGAAGGAGCTCATCACTGGAATATGAGGTGTTCCTCCAAGCCATCTACTACCGTATGGTTGATGGGTTTGATGATATGGAGGAGAATAGTTTATAGGATTTCTTTTTAGTGTGTGGTATATTAGCGTCTCACATTTTAATGAATTCCATAAATAAAAGATGATGAAATGCCAATGTTTCATGAACTACATGCAGTTAGTTTCATCTTGAAATCTGGCTACATAAACAATGTTGTAACCAACATTTTTTACCCTGTCTTCTGTGTTGATGTTCTTGGAATTACTAGTTAAACAGCAATAGATCACTTTCATTACCAAAAATAAAATATTGAGCTAGCATCGTTCTGTTTTTTGTACTTTCACCTCAGCTTCATCAGTCACACTGAGAGCAATTGATCTGTTCTGGGTAATGGAGACCTGTCTTTATGTGGGAAGCGATTTGTTGTTCTAGCTGAGGCCTTTGGCACACTTCACTGTAGTGCTCTAAAACAGTACCTAAAGCGGGGACATGAGGCTCCACGCCAGTCACTTGGTCTTCTTCTCCACAACATTTGGTACCAGACTTCAGAAAGGTTATGCTGGAGAAGAGAGGAACTGAAACCTAGACAAACCTGCAACAGGAGGGTTCTAACAGTGTCATTTAAAGGAGTGTAAACTCTCCTGGAAATGACCTTTTTTTTTTTTTTTCCTTTTTGGATGAAAATAATAATGAAACATTCATCAGAGATTCTGGTTCCATCAGGAACAAACAGCAGCTTGATGAGCTTCTACAACTGCTGTTCATGCACATACCCCGAGGAAAAACAGAGAATTAATAGCTTATTTGCTTTGTTTAGTGAGAGAGAAGCTGGTGCTTGTAGGAGAATATTTCAGTCAGAGAAATTGCTAATAAATACATAATTTCTTGCTTATTTTCAGAGAAAAAAAAATCTACTCTGACTTCAGATAGATAAACTGATCTTTGCGAGACATAAAACCATCCAGTGCAAAAAGGCTGCTCCTGGTGGCAGAGGATCTTAATCCCATTTGAAAAATAATGCCTGTGCTGCAGAAGCATTCAGCATATTGCCATGGAGAGGGTAGAAAGCTTGAACAGTTTTCTTTCCCCCTCAGGTGGCTGGGCTGGAGCACAGTGTCGCGCTGCTGATCAAAAGCAGAGTATTTGTTCTTTAACCGCTCTGCACCCACCCCCAGTAAAAGAAGCAAAGGTCACAGAGCAGAGGGGTTACCCTATCTGCCACCCCAGCCCAGCAACTAAGCCTCTAGCAAACACATTAGTGTTTAATTTGTCATCCCTGATGGTGTGGCACCAGTGTTTGGTCTCCCACCACTCCCTGTGAGTGCTCCGGGGGGCTTTGTGCAGGCAGCGGGGCGAGGAAGAGATGTGCTGGCCAGGAAACGCATTAGTGCCAGGGCTGGGTCCACATTCTTTGAATTTGTTGCCTTACCTCGAACACTGGATTTTTACACACAGCTTCAGGGGCAGCCAGGAAGGGACGGGAAGGCAGTGGCCACGCCAATGAGTGGCAACCACTGGTTCTCCAAACATCTCCCCCTCTTCTCTCCCCTCACCTCCATCCTCCACCCCTCCGCAAACAAAGACTGTTTTGATTGCTTGGATGGCAGCACAGGAATTTGCCTTTTCAAAAGCACTCGTTATATATATACGACCTAAGTACTGTAACCAGAAGCACCTTTAAGAGCCATCATGGGGAATGGAAGCTGTAGCAGTGACCGGTTGCATTTTGAACCAGAGTTTCTAATGAACACATAAAACACAAAGACAAGCCTGCACATTAGTCCAATGGCATGATGGGCAAAAGCCAGTAAAAAATGATTTAATAGGTTGGCAGAATAGTTTCTATTGCTTTTGGTTATGTTTGATTCCCTCCAGTCTCTCTGTTTACAAAGTCCTATGTTTAAAAAGCTGTCTCAAATATACCATTTAAATTCATTGCATAATGCACAAAAATCAATTTTCTTGTTCAGCAGCCAAAGGGCAGGAGAACTAATTTTTGTGCACTACAGCATCATTTCAAACTGGCCCATTTGTGACAGGTTTTCAAATGTACTTTATGCCAAGTTAGATGAAAGGCACTACAGGGTGATTACATACTTTAAAGGTAACTGGGGAGGCAGTCATCATAGTTCTCCAAAAAGGAGAAAAGATTTCTGGGAAGTCTGAGAAGCACGAAGGCAGGTGAGGAAATCCGTGTGCTGCAGAACTGCTCAGTTTAAATGGAATTCTCAAAATTAAACCATATTTTACAAAATTTGTCTCCCTGCAAGTACATACGCTTTTTAGCTTGCCCACCTCCTACTCCATATGAAGACCTTGTCTCTGATGTACTCTGGTTTTTCCATTGTAGAGTTTCCCTTGCCCAGTCCTAATCCTCTCTGTCGTCTCATACTCTGCCTCTCTATTCACTTACCAAACTTGTCTTTCAGTCTGTCAGTCATTCTGACTAACCTGTTCTGAACTTAACTCCTGCCCACCCAATACTCCAGCTCCTGAGATGCTACTGCCCAGAGCTCTTCCCCAGTCTTCATCTGACCATATGGGCCTTTTGATCCACCTTGCTATTCATTATCCTGCTCTCTTTCTTAGCTCTGTGGGCACTGCCTATCCCTACTCTTGATCTGCTGAATGCTCTGGAGAAAATTCCTAAACTCTAATACTCTTTATGAATACAACTTTTATAATTTCATCTCTTCTGTCATCCAGAGTAGGTCTTCAGGTTTCATTTATGTCCTCTCCCAACCCCTGTTTTCAAAAGCTTTTTACAACTTTCAGTTTTCCTTTCCTTAGTCTAAGATCTTGCTGGCATCTCAAAAAGTAAAACTGACAGGCTCATGCATAGCCTATCTGTGCCTTTGTTATTTACTTCTCTTTACCACATCCTATTCAGTTTCCAGTGCCATTCCCAAATGCCTCAGCTCAAGCCCACCTCCTTGTTTCTCAGTTCAAATGTCCTTCTTTTTTCCTCGATCCTGACACATTATCAACCAATTCCTTTATCTATTCATTCTTCCTCCCCTATTTGTACCTTGTTGGGCTCTTTGTCATTGCCGCACCTCATGCATCTCTCCTTGTCCCCTGTCCCTCTCTCTCTGTCCTCACTGTGAATGGGCTGTCTCTGCCTGAGGACACATGATGCTCTCTGACTCCTTCTTAATTCCCCTTTAGCCTTGATCCTAATCTATGCACTATATTGAATTTGCCTTTATAAAAGTAAAAAGTTCCTTATTGTCTACCTGTAAAACATTCTTTTCCATTATGATTATCTTCAATCTCTCTCCTGAGTTCACTCCTCAGATCCTCTTAACTAACTCTTTATGGAGTAAGTACCTTTTCAGTTTTTTTCCTACTTAATATCACATATATTGAATCTTCTTCCCTCTCTTCTCTTCATCCCCGCTACTCCTCAGGTGATACTGGCTTACCCTTTTGTTTATACTGGTTCCTTCCAGACAGTGAGGTCTTACTCATGACACATATGCTAACAGTTCTTATATATTGCTTAGCATCCACAAACTCTTCCTGGCTCCTCAGTATTTTCTCACAACTATCTCACCTCTTACTGAAATTAGAGTATGCATGACAAAATCTGAATATCTTATTTTTGTCTTCTTCCACCCCTTTTCATGCTTTACTGGCAACTTTTGTTGAAAAATTCATAATTTCAGAATACCTCTCACCTCTCTCTTTCCTTCTGCCCCATTCACACAGATTCCATCAAAATTCATAAACTTGTTATTAATACAACATATGAAAACCCCCTTCTCTCTTCTTCCTCTTTGAACACAATTTTCCAATTCTTTATTAGTTTTAGACTACATATAGTGATGCCCATTAGATTGACAGAAGTAAACTGAGCCATGGAGTTTAGGTATCTGACTATCTCCATTGAGTGTCTAAGGAGAAAGGGAGATATTAGAAGTACCATCCCCTTGCAAAATAGCCCATGGTTAGAAGAGCTCTGCAACTAGGAGTATGTGTAACAGAAACAGAGGAAGATTAGATGAGAAAGATTTTAGCTTCTGTAGAGGGATTCCAGGTCTTGTAATATATGCATAGGTCACATCAAGAGCTCCAAATCTTCCTCCTTTCATCAGGATGTAGTTTCGCCCTCTGTCCTATCTACTCTCATTTTCACTCTTTGATTCTTGCAATCATGGCTAGGTAGAGAGCACCCCTATTTGGAATACCACTTATTGGTTAGTATTGTTTTCATGTAAACCTCACCTAAATTTCTACGTCTCCAGGCTGGAAAGAGCACAGAATCAGGGTTGCCTGCTTTCTGTATCAGTGCGATACGTTGTGACGCAGGAAATTTTCGTGCAGGCAGTCAGTGATGTTAGCCATAGTCTCAATCGCAAAAGGTGGAATCTGGGCCACCACAGAGCTCTGAGGGTGTGGTGGATGCCTGTCTGTGCAGGGTTGCCACATAGGTTGTTGTGGTTTAACCCAGCAGGCAGCTAAACACCACACAGCTGTTCGCTCGCTCCCCCCTACCCCCACAGTGGGATGCGGGAGAGAATCAGAAAAAAAAAGTAAAATTCATGGGTTGAGATAAAGACAGTTTAATAGGACAGAAAAGGATGGGAAAATAGTAATAACAATAATTATGATAAAAGAATATACAAAATAAGTGATGCGCAATGCAGTTGCTCACCCCCTGCCGACTGATGCCCAGCCAGTTCCCGAGCAGCAGTCGCCACCCCCCGGCTAACTCCCCCCAGTTTATGTACTGAGCATGATGTCGTACGGTATGGAATATCCCTTTGGCCAGTTTGGGTCAGCTGTCCTGGCTGTGCCCCCTCCCAGCTTCTCGTTGGCAGGGCATGAGAAGCTGAAAAGTCCTTGACTAGTGTAAGCACCACTTAGCAACAACTAAAACGTCAGTGTGTTATCAACATTATTCTCATCCTAAATCCAAAACACAGCACTGTGCCAGCTACTAGGAAGAAAACTAACTCTATCCCAGCCAAAACCAGGACATAGGTATGAATGCATAAAGATGGGCACTTAGGAGAACATAGGCAACACCACCAGGTACACAGCAAATTTAGGGTTGTACAGTATTGAGTAGCTGTGGACACCAGACTGCATGGATTATTGTCTGGGACTTTGGTGAGTCATTTCAGTCCCACTGTAAGTGAGAGTTAGGGACAATAGATTAACCTATGTGGGTCTTTCAAGTTTTACTGCTTTGTTTAAATACTTACCTTACCTTTAAGTCTCCGTTTATTTTTCCTGTTCTAAGTTAGCTGTCTGCTGCAGTAATGTTATGTCTCAGATCCTGACCATTAGGAAAAATTACGGTAGCATTCCTGTTCTGCAGGTGGATGTCTTAACCCTAAAGCCAAACACTAAAGCCAGGATCTTATAGGCTTCTTCTTTCCACTGATTCTTCTGAGCACTAGACAAATAACAATTAGACAGCTAAAAAACTTTCTGATTTTGGCTGTACACCAGAAGTAGTCTATAACAGATTAAGAAATGGTCCAGGAACTTTTGGGATCAAAGATGGTATGGCAGCCACTCCACTAAAAACCTCCACTTACGTATTGTGTTTCCCCAGTTTTGATTGCAAAATTGATTTTGTATTTTCAAAATGTATTAACAATATTATTATAAAATAACAATACTGAGGGGACAATTAGGCTTTATTTCATTGAGTGAAAAAAGTCTAAAGCGTGTCAAGAATTTAAAAGTGTTTATTACCCTTTATGGGGCTTCTTTCAGATGGGCACATAAACATTGGAGTGTTACTTAATTCTTTGTAAAGGAGATACCATCACATCTCTTTGACCATCAGAATGTAAGTTGGTGTCAACTTACCCTATTCAGATCACATTCAAAGCCCTAATTACCCCGCTGTAAGAACTTTATAGTCATTTGAGATACTGATAGCAGCACATGGTTACTGTATATACTGATTTTATCCTACGACTATTTTAATAAAAAGGAAACCTGTACTGACAGCTGACTTTATTGATACTGTTAGTGCTACTTAACTGTTTTATTGGTCTTAGAAGCCCAATAACATGAAATATTTTTATTATATAATTTGTGGGGTCTTAAGCTATTATATAATAGGGAATGTGCTCTATTCACTAGTGAATGAGATCTGGTGGTACACCAGTGCTGTGGTATATTACACAGTCACCCAGATGCAGATAAAACCAGTTTAGTTACTGGAAGGTCAAAACTAAGAAGATAGTAAAATCTTTGCTATGAAACTTTAGTGGCTTAATTAACAGACAAATTCCAATTTCACCCTGCTGTTTCAAAATGGAAGTGCTTTTATCCTAAACTAATTTCTTGCCCACAATAAATAATAACTTAAATTTCCTGCTAATCTTACATAGATAGCAATCTAGCCTTTCAGTTGGCATTTGGAGGATAGGGACATCTCATGTTTATAATTGGTTTGCTGTTTTTTAAAATATTAATCTTTTTTAGAAGGGCTATATAGCTTGCCAGCAGGATATTGAAGGAGGCTTTGGGGGGATTTTTTGTAATCATTCCTGTGCAGGATTTGTGTTTCATTCTTCCCACAATTTCTTTGAGCTTAACAAAAAACAGAGTTTAGAAGATTTGTTTGGTGTTTAACTTGATTATTTAAATAAGAGATAAGCAATTGCCATTACAGCAGCTAGGCAATAATTTCCTGGGGTCAGGGTCTCTCCTGCCCAGCATACACCCCTATTGTTAATGGAGCTGAACATGCACACACACATTTTTAGAAGGGAATGTTAAACAGTCCCCATTTATTTTACAGTGCAAATACTGACATGACAAAACACAGACAGACTTCAGGAGTCAGTCTGAAGACTTTAAAAAAAGAGCTAGAAGAACAAAGAGATTTAACTACCTAACCATTACTTTACCCTCCTGGGTTCAGACTTTAGAACTGCAAAACCTTACTTAACCATCATAACCCCACTTAGCCATCACCTAATCCTAGTGAGGTGGGGCCCAGACATCAAAGTTCTTCTCAGCATTTCTTCAGTGGACTAGCTGATGTCTCCTTTTAGAAACATAGTACATCTCATTAATTGTACAGGGAACTTAGGTACAGGTGACTATCAACCAAAAACTAACTCTTATTCTAAAATCCCTAAATGGGCATTGCCCAGACAGGTTTCTTGTTCAGTTGGATGAGTATCTGTAGCAGTGTTAAATGTTAGGGGTCACACTGTGACTGGTCAAGCATGTTTGCAGGGTGCAGTGGGAGCCCAAGAGCAGGAGTCTGTATCAGTCAGAACTCTATCATTATATCACTTCACGATATAATGGCATTTTTTTCTCTTTAATAATGGTGTATGCCTCTGGTTGCCTTTTAGCTACCTTTCAACCAGCACAAAAGTGTGCTTTCCCTCACTTTTCTTGACTGGGTTGGCTTCTGCAGCTACCACTGAGCCGAAAGTCAAAGTTCAGCAGGTGATGGATACTATTAGAAAGCCAGAGTGCTGCTGAATCCCAGGGTTGAAAGTCTCCCACCCCACACTATGGTCACCACTTCAACCAGAACAATAAACCTGACTGGAGGATTTATTACCTGTGCCTGGGGCCTCACTTAATATAGCCCTTTCCCTATATCCCTCCCCCACTCTCAGGTCAGGAGCAGCTTAGCCCTTTTTACTGCTGGATAGAAAAATTATAAGAAGGTTTTGGTTAGTTCTGAAGGTAACTTTTACATTTTTTAGCACCTGTATTTTCTAGACCAGGATGTGTGGTTTTTTACTTCAGGCAGAACAGCTTTGCAGGTTGCAGTAGCTGAGTACCTTAAAGATGCTTTGCAGACAGTTCTTCAAAGCTCTGTGACCACAGCAGAAGGAGCTTTCCTGAGGAAGTCAACTTTACAATTGCTTTATAAGGAAAGAAATTTGCCATTTTGACATTTATCAGTAGTAAAAAGTATGTCTCAGGGAGGAAAATATTGTGACAGAGTTCAATCTGCTTGGCATTCAAATGACAAAGATTTTGCAAGTGTTCCCTGTTTATCAAGAGTAAAGGTTCTGTAGACTTTAGTAAGACTTGCATTGCTAAATACCTGAGTAGCTCTTGGAAATTTCACCCTAGCTGTTCTTGAGGATAGTCCTTGTGAGAAATTGCTTCTGGAGACGGGCACTCATGGCTAATCCAACCCAGTTGCCTGTTCCTGCTCCTAACCATTCTCTTCAGCCACTGTCCAGAAGATGTACCAGCCCCTGGCAGGCATGGCTGAAGGACTGCTTGTGCATGGCAAAAACCCAAGCCAGTTTCGTCTCTTGCTTCCATTTTGTTTCTTCTGATAGTTCCAGAAAAATCTGTGTAACTGGCATGAGAATGAGCTGTGAAGCTTAGGAAGGTATAAAAGAGAAAAGTAACGATGCTTGGTAATCAACCAGGAGGCATTTGCTATGAGAATATGGCAAGACTCTGTGTTAGATACAGTGATATTGTTTTTCTTTAATAATGATCTAGAAGAAGCAACAATATGCTAATGAAACTTCAGGTTTCATTGTGAAAGGTGTTCCCCTGTAAATCATGTGAGCTAAATAAGTGCTTTTGTAGTGGTAAGCAAGGATAGAAAGGTACAGCAACTCAAGTGTCTCAGGGCACCCCCCCCCTTTCTTAGAAAATCAAAGCTTCAATTCCTAAGCTGAAAAGCATGTTAAAAGCAAAGAAATATTGAAAGGAACACAAAACCCCAACAGTCTACCTTGAAAAAGCTGACATTCAAGAGATACAGTATATCAAGACATAAAGACTTTGCAGAAGCTGTGCTTCACCCTCAGAGAATGCATATTGTCAGCTATAAAATGTCATATGTCTCAAACCTAACAGTAAAGTTTCTTACCTTGAATACAGAGGTGTTCATCCTTTGTTATGGGATGACTTGTTAAGATGCATGAAGTTGTCACTTCAGCTAGAAGAGAGAGATATGTTTCATTTTGCATATAGAATATATATATAAAGAGAACAGTGAGACTGCTTTATTTGACAATTAAAGTTGGTCTAGAAATAATGTTGAAGTCCTGTGTGTATCTGTGGATTGCTTACCTCAATCTCTGGACAGATTTTTGTGTGAGAATTGATATAAAGCTTTCCCACAAATTCTTTTTTAGGTATTCCAGGCTTCCTTCACAATATGTGAGCATTGCATTTAAAGTTATGAAGATTTCCAAGCGAACAAATTCAACGAATAAGATGCAAAACATATGAGTGTATTTTGCTTGGTATCTATAGCCCATTGTCTGAAAGATCTTATGTCTTTGACATAATAGACAACGAACTTCCTTCTGCTTTCAGTTACACTCATATAAATCTGGAGTAACACCTTTGGAATCCGAGATGAGTTCTGCCTCAATTTCTCTCTTTTTAGATGCTGGACCATGGCCAAGGTTTTTACTTTGAGTAACTGCCTCCAATGCTGGGATTCTATTCACAAGTAGCCCATAGGAGGTGCATTAGAAAACAGCTCCAAACTTAGGGAAACGCTGGGCAATTAAAGTCTGTGCCACATAAATCTAAAGTCTAGCCCCTAAGTTTCAGGAAATGTATCTAATTGTGTGTCCCATGCACACAGCTGAAGAGCAGACGTGCCCGGACAGGCTCTGCAGTTTACAGACTGGCTGGAATGCAAGGCTGCTCCCGGTTCGCAAAAGGAGGCAGGATCCCTCTGCTCTTCCCTGTTCACATGTCCTCTGTTTATCTGGTTTTAATATACTTCCTTAAGTAAAATTAAGAAATGTATCTCGGCCCCATTTTCACAAGCATTTAGAGCTTTAGATGGCCTTACAAGCCACTGCAGGCGGTTGTGCATTACATTCGTTCGTTCATTCATTCATTCTGCTAAGAAGTGACACTGCCACAGTTTTCACAAATCAGTTAGGTTCATTGCTTTTGAAACCATGCTGTAAACCACGTTAATAAAATAACTTGGGTCAAAATGAAGCTGACCAAAGTACTAGAAACAAAAGTTTTGGAGTTGCCATTTTCCTGACAAATTATTTTATGTCCTGCAATAAATTTGCTTAAATTATTATAGAATCTGCTGTTTTGCAACTAATTTTTTGAGAAACGTCTATGATGTAGAAATCCATTGATATCTGCAAGTCTAATATTGTGCTATAGAAAACTGACTAGACAGGGACCTAGTGGTTTAAGTTCTTAATGTCAGGATCAGGAACATCCTTCTGGCCTTTCTTGTGCATGTGTGTGGATGCGTATGCATGCTCAGTTTCTCTCCATGATAGTTTATTTTCTGTAGAAAAAATTCACACGTCAGCAACATTTTCTGACCACATGAATTTTGACTAATTTCATATTTTCTTAGGAATACTTCCTGTCTTTACTTGTATGCCAAGTCTTAAACGTCTTTTCTTGTATTTAAGAGACAAGTGTACAGTAACTGCATCTCCAACTACTTAACAACTCATGTGTAATGTGTTTCTCATTTCAACAATTCCCACCACTCAGCTCACAGTTTCATTAATTTTTCAGGTGAAGTTTTGCTGATATGTGGTTAAGAGATTGAAAACATTGAAATCCATTACACTGTATTTCTTTGCTACAAGCTGTCCTTGGAGTAATTTACTTAGCCTTAGTACAACGTCACTCCACACCACTCTGTCAAAAACTGAAGAAAAAAATCAGACTTCTGAAGACAAGAGCTGGTAAATCAGTTTTGCACTAGCTCAGACAGATTTTCCTAAAAATAAACCTATCAATAATATTAAAAATTACATGGGATAAATTCTCTGCAAAGGTTATTTTTGCAAAGGGAACTGAAAGCATATTGAGCTTCTGTTTTGGGGAGAAAAGGGCAAAAAGTGAGATAATGAAATTGGAAATGCTATTTTTTAAATTAATAATGACAAAAAAAGAAGTAAAGGACTTTGTATTGTCCAAATCATGCTAAAGCAAGGCATGACAAAATCCGACGTCATGCAGACAGCGAGGGCTGCCTTGCAGCATAGGGCGGTGCTCCCATCAGAGACAGGCTGCCAGGCTGGCTGGCCAGTTGGCCTAGCCTGGTCTGGAAGCACTTATCTGGAATTAGAAATCACTGCAACTTTAAATAGTACTTTTTAAAACAAAAGTTACTTTCTGTGAAGTAAATGATGTCATCAATCCGTCTAGGCTAGTCAGAATCACTGGGCCTAATCCTGACATCTGTACATATCTTAATTCATACAGGATTGTGAAGGAATTGAAAAAAGAAAAGAGATTTAGCTCCAAAATGTTGCCTTAAGCCCTAAACTACCCTATGATATTAGATTGAATCTCTCTGGAGTAAACTGACTTATTTCTATTTATTTCATTATGTTCTAGATGAGGCCCAAAGAGCTGTAAAATTTAAATATAAGAGTAGAGCTTTATTTTACAGCATGCGTGCACCTGCTGTGGAAACCTGAGTTACTTCCACTTAAGAAGGTAGCCACTCCCAAAATACTATCAAATAACAGAAAACTTGCAAATCAGCCATTCATACTGTGCATACTAGTGCCTGTAGGTGACAGAGAAATGCCTGGATGAAATATTTTGGGACCAAGGTTATACATACAGCACAAGGGAAGGGCTGAGCTTTCCAACGACATGCAGTCAAGAAAAATGGTGAAGATTTGGCTTTGCTCCCCCAAAATGCCTAAACCTTGAAGAAAGTTTTGCTGCAAAGATGTCTTCTAAATGACTGAATTATGTGCCCTGTGCACCAAAGCTTTTGGTGTCTGTAGTGCTTCTGCTGGGGAAAAAACCCAGACTATTCAATTTAAAATATTTTTGAAAGGTAATTTAACAAAGAAACCCCGACTGGGACAGTCAGTAAACTGCTCAATATTGGAAGTTACTTTTTTTTCTCTTTTTTTAAAATATACAAACAAAGGCTGAATGGCAGATGTTGTGTGTGTGCCTTGGCAGCAGGATTAAAATCTTCCAGTGAGTTTGGGGAGGTTTTCAATTTCAGTGTGGGCATGGCTTCCCTTAGGCCTTCCTAACGCTTCCCGGGTGAGGCCATCCCTGCCCACCTGGGAAGCTGGCTGCGGGGCCACCGCGCTCCCACTCCCAGGGAGGGAGGCAGGGCTGGGGCGCAGATGGGGACTGCTGGATGCTAAAAGGGCACCATTACCTGCCCAAGTCGCAGCACAGCCCCAATTATTGCGGGGCGCTGGGTTCATTGTCAATTAGAGTGGTAGCGACGGCAAGCAGCAGCTGTGACAGATGGCTGGGCTCCAGCCACCTCGTGGCAATGGGATCAGAGCCAACTCTTTTCTTCCCTCTTAAAAAAAAAAAAAAAAAGCCAAAATAAAAAGGGAAAAAGACCCCCAAATCCCAACACATAGTTGTCAGTTAGTTGCAACGTATAAGGGAGAACTATCATATCTACAAAGGCATCATTTATCTGTTCTTTATTAACACTTACTTTCAGCTTTTTGAAGTCAAGATTTTGTTTATTTATTACTTACTTCAAGCATGTTTTAGCAGGATGTTCAACCCAGAAGACAGTTTACATTAAACCTTTGTTCTGAGGGGAACTTACAAGATGCTTTACTCTTAACTGAACCAATTTAACCCAGTTGTTAGCTTCTCAATTGGAGAAATCTTTCTCTCAGAACTCTACAGGCTCCGTTTCTGAACAAAGCACGTTAAAAAAAATCCAAGACTGAACCTATTGTCTCTGGTGAAATCTGATTCCATTTATTACCTTTAGATTCTAGTTGCTCTGTGTTAAAAACTGGAGTCATAGCACCCTTCCCAATCTCATACAGGCAAGACTCAAGGTGTTCTCTGAAGGGTTTTCATTACTTTTATTTCCAGGTGATTTAGGGTGTTGGGTACCTCTTTGTTCTTCTCTAGGTTCACCCACTGTCAGCCTAAACCTGCTCTTGCAGGCACCAAGGAAATGCCTCAAACTCTACCTAAGTACCCAGTGTGGAACAATCAACACAAACGCAGCCAACACGGGCCACATCTTGACAGCATTCTTGCACCAAATTAGACTTTCTGAACAATTCAAGCCTTTGACCACAGAGTACAACACTGATAATCTGGTCAGATGTGTATTTGAGGTTTATTGATACCACGTGGGCCACAGCAGTAGCAAAAGTGTAGCTCTCTCAGGTGTAATATTAATGCTCCATAAGGAGGTGAGAGGGAATACATGAACAGGGATGGTGGGATCCAATCAGAGGAAGTTCTCCTCCTATTTCATCAGCAGCCAATTTGAAAACACAAGTGCAGAACAGTCTAGAAATTGAGTGAACAGAGATTGTTTGATGTGGAATAAAAGGTGTTGACAGGTAGTAGGTATAAATCAAAGAAGGAAACACATTTAGATTCTTTGTCAACTAAATCACTGATTTTTTGAGAAAGAAGAAGCAAGAGGAAAACAAAGGAGTGGATTATTTTCATGCTGACTTTAAACTAGTCTTTCTACAAGTGCTAGGACAAAAGGTTTTTTCCCTCAAGATCCAGGCAGCACACCAGAAATTTCCATCCAAAAGACAAAGCATTTTCAACTATCCAGAACAAAGGAAATCTCTTTTCATAGAAGAGAAAAGTTTGGGTTGGCTAAACATAAACAGAGCTAACAGGATCCGGGCACACAAAATTAGAGCAATCTGTCACAAATGAAAGACTACAAAGCAGACTTTCACCAAATACTGAAAAAGAGAAGGAAAGGAAAAACTGAAGCAGAGAAAGCCCCAGCAGCATTATTAATTACTAAATATTTTGTTACTTATATTATAATGGTGTCTTGAGGCCCTTATCTAGTTAAAATTGCTTGAGATATGAGCTGTTGTGTATCTGGTGGTTAGTGCCCTCAAGGGGGTGGGAGAATTGAAAGAAAACTTAATTTCTGGTATCTGGTTGGTTAGTGCCCTCAAGGGGGTGGGAGAATTGAAAGAAAACTTAATTTCTGATTGTTAATACTGATGGCAATTGAGTACAGTCTTAGGACAACACCAAAGCAAAATGTTTTTTTTTTTTGTCACTATTAATTGGAGCTTCGTCATATTTTTTTTAAATAATAATAAAAATAATAAAAAATTTCCTCAAGCTGAATTCAACAGTGGAAAGGGGACTTAATGAGCTGTTACTGCCTAGTGTTTGTGCTGCAAAGGTTTGATTGACTTACTCAACATTCTCCTTATTCAGTAAATAAATAAATGAAATCAAACCACACTGTTACCCTATTATATTAGAGCTTTTGTTGTTTGTCTATGGGGAAAGAAAAAGCTTTTCCTTTGCTTAACCTTTGGTGCACAGGTGGTTTTTTGGAGGATGGCAGGACAAGAGAACATCTTCTCTTCTAAGTATGTTTAGAATTCAGCTCAGTCTATCAAAACCATAACTACAGCTGGTAAATGCTCAGCGAGCTGAAATCAGTAATGTATGCAGAGCAGATGATCCCCTTCTAGCTTTATTTTTGTCTTTCTATGGACTATTCTACTCAACTGCGCAAACTGTGACCAGCCACTATTCCTGTTCTCAAAAGCTCCAAAAGTGCTTATAGGTAGGCAGAAAAAAAACAGAGATGAGGGGGTGAGAGAGCACCTGCTATCTGGGTTTTTCAGGTGGACACCTGATACACAAAGAGAATAAAGGAAGTGTCTGTGGTCGCACAAGCAACATGGGCAGAACACGAGAAGAAATGCGGTTCTTCCAGGTTTCTTTCAGGCATCCTAATCATATAATCAGCTTTCTTATTTTGAAGGACAAGCAGGTCGAAATAGGGAAGGAGAGATGCAAGGCCTTTAAAGAGAAGTGAGTATTTGCATTTATTTGTATGGACTTTGGTCCATATCTCATCAAGAGATGAATGAAATGATTTTAACAAAAATAACTTACTGATGAGAATAAATTATTCTAAAATGCAAAGTTTACTGAGTAGCTTTGGATGCAGTTATCTAGATCAGATATAAACTGAATCAGAAACCCTTTCTTTACCTCCAAATAATAACCCCTGCTCTGTATTTCAGTGAAATGTGAAAGACACTTGAATAAATTATTTTGAAAAGTATTGTTAAAATGACAACACATTGTTTGATAATTATTATTCAATCTGCTCTGAAATCAAACTTTTGAAATTGTGTTTTGCAATAATTTTAAATGTATCAAGGAAGTTCTCCATTCAATAACGATACCACATCTGCAGTTTCAGGAAGAACAAAAGCTGAGATCTCTGCAAAGGTTAAAGTCAGATTTAAAGTGAAAAGATACTTTCAACATGAAGCAGGTGAATAACTTTACACATGAGAACCATTTCATTTGGCACTATTCATGTGTATAATCACATATCATTACACTGGAGTTTAATTTTGCTAATCCTTATTTTGGCCTGGGTCACACTGCTAATTTTTAAAAGACTGTTCATCCATTTCACTGCATATTTCTGGTTACGAAGTAAAAGAGCTCTTTCTTTTAAAAATATTCTCAAGAAAAAAATCTCTGAGAAGCAGCCCCTCTCTGACACTAAAGTTATTGTTTCCACTATCAATAGATAAAGATAATTCAGTAGTTAATTGATACAGATGATATGCAAATGAATGACCACACTCTGCATCAAGGGAAAAAAAAAGATAAGGCAGCTTTTTTATACAAGGCCACCTTGTAGCTCTTTATTAACTTGCAGCCTCTGCAATATCTTGTATATTGTTGACATTCCTTAGCTTGGGCTAACAGTAACATGCATACAATACTCCCGTCACACTCTTCACTAGCTCAGTCAACCCTATTCATGTGTTACACACCTGTGCATATTTGCAGTCCATTTAACTGTGGTGTGAGAAATATTAGCTTTCAAGGTGGACTCAGTAAAGAAGTTTCCCCCCTTTTTGTACTTCACAAGCACTAAAGGAATAGTTAGGAAGTCACAGGCCCTACATCTTGCATAATTCTTATGTTTGATGCTATCATGGTATTGTATCAGTTTCACTTGATCAAATTGGTAGGGATAGAAGTACATCAACAGAAACCCCCACACCAAACAGTATTTGGTTCTGCTCTCAACTGTACCAGATGGTCTAATGAGAGGCAAATTTTCTTCCTCTTGTATCTGAGATGATCACGCATATTAAATTGTCACCACTCTGAATGTTCAAATCATATAGGAGTATCCCAGTACCTTAGGGAGATAAAACTTTCAATGGTTCTACATTGCAAGGTTGTACTAGAAACCATGGGGAATCTTTTAAGGAAATGATGAGATTATTAATGACAGTAGTTTAATAATTTATACCAACTTTTTACAGTCAATTCAAATATCTGTATTTGGTTATGGCAGATGAAATGCACTGTATTTATCTTTCTGCACTAAAGTCCTGATCTACATGGAGAACTCAGTGGATGGAGGGGATGCAATCTATTGCAGTCTGCACTCAAATGCAAAACATTCTTATTTCTAAATGCCTGGGTCTCCTGCTGTAGAAATATGGTGGTGCTGGCAGTGTTTGTGTATAGTCACACATGGGAGATATTTTGACACTTCACTGTCTTTTTCATTGACGCAATGGTTAAATTCAGGCAAAATTTAGTCCCAGGGTTGAATTGAGATGGAGGTTGACCTGAAGTCTATCATCTGACTGATGCAGTTCTAGCCTCTTCCATCATTAACAGATTATTCCTACTTGACCTGAATGAGGACACCCTAATTCTAATTTATTTGGAAATTCACCCCAGCCAGAGCCAAGAAAAAGTTCTCAATTTTTTTTTTTAATGCACATAATTATTCTGTAACAGAAGCTACTTTCTATTGGCCGGGGGAAGTAACTGTCATAATTACTCCAGACTAAAAGAAAGTTAATGAACAAGTAAGATATTTACTTACAAAAATCTTTTACATAACATACCCACATGTAGTACAGATGCTGTTTAGGTGTCAGTGCTGGAGGAAATAAAATTTCACCTTAAGCTTTGGGTCAAATGATAAGTTAAAAATAACAAAAAAAAAAAAAAGAACAATTGGTAGCATCCTTTCTCAAGTGTTTGGTGAATTCTCCTTTCTTATGTTCATTCTCAGATGGTTCAAGGATGCATGCTACAGCTACTGAACATACGCAAAAGCCCTAATTCATGTTTTAAAGGCTTGTCTTCATCTGTTTTCTGATTTACCCTTGTGTTTAAAGCCCTTTTAGTACATCTTACTGCACCATCAGGGGATGCTGTGAATGGGTTTACTATTGAATGAATAAAAGTGGAGAATTAAAAAGGTCTAAATCATGCATGACCAGCACGGAGAAAAGCTGTAAGGTAGCAGCTCCTGAAGGGTGAAGGTACTCCCCCTTTCCTTCTGTTCATCCTAATAACTTTCCAAGAAAGCAGTGAAATTCATAGTTTTAAAGACTTTTAAAACATGGCCTTTATAATTTAAAATGAGTGGACAAAACATTAGAAAATTTATTATGGACATGAATTCATCACAAGCCGGTATTTCACTAAATGGATAGATGAATATTTTAGTATTACAATTTCACTGAATCATACCATAAAGTCATCAAAAGAATTGTCAGAAAACTGCAGTGGGGGATTCTACTGGGGAAATGATGGCACATGTAGCTGTGACATTATGACTCTGCCTGCCTTTAAAAACTGGTACAAAATGAATGATTTGCATGAAAAAACTTCATTTTGCCTTGAATTGGTAAAATGGTTATGAAACTCAGAAAGAAAAAAACAGTACAGAAATGCTGTATAATTTCTTCTGAGATCCTGACTGAAATACATCCACACCTGTAGGTTTTAGAGAGCAGTGGTTCTCCAATCACTCAAGGGAGAATCATGTTTCAATCCTTCTTTCTCTAGACCACTTATTTCTGCCAGTGACATGATGAAAATGAACTCAAAGAACCAATTTGAAAATGATTAATTTCCCCATTGCAAATTTGTAACATTACCATAAGGATGCAGAAAGCATAGGAGCTTACAAAATGAAATACTCAGTCGTGCCTAGTTAAGTTTACAGGGTGCTAATAAGAATTTTTTTTTTTACAGACTTTTTTACAAAAAGGGTCTGTGTTCCAGTTCTGAACAAATCTGAGGTCACAGGATGTATTATTTTTAACTATCTATAAGTAACATATTGTTATAACTCAGTCACTGGAAAGATTTTGAAGTACTTGTGTTGTCTTAAGCTAAGTACAAACAGAAAAAGTGTAATGTGGTCAAAGAATTCACCGATTAGTATAACGACATCTAACTGTGTGAGACTATGCCATCCTCAGTCACTTTCCTTCACAGTCATTGGTGTTAACTGAGTATATCCTTATGAAATCAATAAAGATTTGCTAGTTATGCTAGCTGGGAATTTGGCTGATAACTTTTAATATTTTTTAAATGAAATGGAAGTATGTTTACAGCAGAATTTTAAAGCAATTTTACTATGGTCTAAAACAGATAGCTAATTGCTGTAAAGAAAGAAGTATCTCAGAATTATTTCTAAGAAACATAAATAAATTAAACAGTCACACCCTGGAATATATCACAGGATCTTGAGCATCTTTAAAACTTGTTGGGTTTTGACAGTGTAAATGGCACATCTGACTTCGGTGAAATGATCCTTATACAAGTCATTGATGTAGTAATTGCTATGTTTAAACTTGGAAACCTGAGGCAGGATTTATGGTCACTTTATTTTATATTTATAATGTGGGAGTTTACACCAGAGGTAGTCAGTCACCCAAAGATTCTTTTGTAGGCAATGGGTTTGGGACAGTGTTCAATTAATCAAGTATCGGTGTCTATTTTAGGGTAAGATGTGCCATGTCTTGGGATCCATTTATTGTATTGACTCAATCCTCAGTTACCCTTTCAGCAGCCTCAGGTGACTAGCTCATGTTTTGTTGGCTATGTTGTGAGCAACCATGGTTAGCAATATGAATCTCACCACTCCTATCCATACTCAGTTTTGTTTAAATCATTGGTAAATTTGCCATTAAAAGTGAGTAATTTGAATTACATCCATGCACAAACAAAAATAAAACCACATCCTTTTTTTTTTTTTACACCTTTAGTGTTAGAAGCAGAAATCCATTGAAAAGTGGCTGTCTTGCAGCTTGAATGCATGTACTTTCCTATAGAAATTCCCAACTACATTAATTTCCTGGTCCCACCATCAGTTAAGCCAAGTGTTACTTCAGGTTGCAACCAGAACTCCATGTCTCTTGAACTTCAGCAAAGCACCTAATCTCTGATTTCAAATGTCTTCACCTCATGCAAGCTCATTGTTCTCTTGCCAGCTAGGATCATAAATTCTAATTTATTCCAAAGTTAAACATGTCCATTAGTCTCACAGTTAAGCAAGGTTGCAAAACAAAGAAGGAAAAAGAAAGTAACTGGAAATCATGTTGTTAAACTGGCAGGAAACCCAAACAGCTCCAAGCATGTGATGCCGTGAAATGAAAGAGAATAGTGATCTAATTCACAATGGGCTTGCTCAAGCAAAACTGAATTTAACAGGAGATATTGACATCTGCAGGAGAACCAAGCCTCCTAAAATGATCTATTTGATAATATTTAGAGAAATGGTACAAAAGCACCTGCCTAGATTTTAAGAATGCCCCTGATATCATTTCAAGAGAAATACACGTATAACAATTTAAGATAAATTATTCCTTTCCCTCTAAGCAATTCTGAAGTATTAGACTGAGAAAAGCCCTGTTAGGTCAGAGTAAATGTCCTCAAATCCTGCCTTGGAGAGGGGCCAAAATCAAGGGAAGAGATTAAGAACAGGGCAAACCTGTAGCAATGCTTCTGCAGTGATTTAGAGCTCAGGGACCTCCTGTGGAAAAAGTGTCTTTACATTTAAAAATTTCCAATATCTATTGCTTCCTGTAATTTATGCAGGTATTTTTGATCCCTTTTTTTAGCCTTTTAGCAGCCACGGCATACTGTAGCAAGGAAGCCTATACAATGTAAGATGAACAACCTTTTTTGTTTGTTAGTTTTGAGTATACAATTTACAAGTTTTATTTCATGCTTCCTAGCTTGTTTTTTTTTTCTTTGAGAAAAATGGAAGGCAACTATTCTATATTGAATGTCTCCAGGCCACTCACGATTTTATATTTCTTCTGTCATATTCCTCCTTTAGCCATTTCTTTCTTTTCCTCATAGGTCTTAGTCCACATAGTCTTTCCTTATACAAAAACCTGAGCATAATTTTGACTTTTTTTCGTCCTTTTCCAAAATTATTCTGGTTAAACTATGAGCTTTTTGAGTCAAAGGAACCAGTGGTTCAAAAAGTACTTGTAGCTGTAGCCATACTCTAGACTTATTCTCTGTTTTGCTATTTCTCTCCTAATATTTTCTAACTTTTGGTTAGAGTTTATTTGGCCATTGCTGAGCATTGATCTGATGTTTTCATAGAATTATTATAAAGTATACATATCTATATAATATAAATATCTATCACAATATTTGCTGATGTTACTTATTTTAGTTGCCTATTTTTGACGCCCTAGGAGCATTTCACAGCATTTATTTTAATCTTGGTTTTCCTCCTTAACCAAAGGAGAAAGCTAGATACTTCTGTGGAGTAATCTAGAGCAGAGACCAAGAACACCTCTTTCTCTCCACTGGCTGCAGGAGGAATTGAAGGAGATTAAGACACTAATTTAGCTGATGTCTAAAACTGTGTAACATGAAAACCACTATAGTCCCTGGTGTGCTTATGGATGAAAAGCCCTTTGTTTGTTTGCTAGAAAAGCACTTCCGTACTTCTCACAGGTCTTCTTCAGATTTAAGATTAAAGTTATATCAAACTGAGAGAAAGAGTAATTGCAAAGCCTTCAGTGAGTCTCTACATAGTTTACACACAATCATAAAACTGCAGGGTTCAACTCCCTGTCTCCATCTCATCCAAAGGAATACAGATTGACCTCAGTCCCTTGTTAATATTTAAAACATTTTCCCTTGCTTCTCTGGGGCATCTAATATAGTTATCTTTGACCTATTGACTGGCCTCATCCATACCAAGTATTGTTCTCGCTGTTTGAGTGTTCTTGTTCAAATCAATAAAGGTAAAGGTGGCATAATCTGCCTATAAATGGAAGATGTTCTTACATATTATATGTTCTGTCATGTTGGCTACATAAACTGTCCTGGTTTCGGCAGGGATAGAGTTAATTTCCTTCCTAGTAGCTGGTACAGTGTTTTGGATTTAGGATGAGAACAAAGTTGATAACGCACCGATGTTTTAGTTGTTTCTAAGCAGTGCTTACACTAGCCAAGGACTTTTTAGTTTTCCATGCTCTAC
>NW_008795017.1:6673202-6713685 GCF_000699145.1 Aptenodytes forsteri
TATTATCATTTTATTTCAATTATTAAACTGTTTTTATCTCAACCCACGAGTTTTTTCTCACTTGTGCTCTTCCAATTCTCTCCCCCATCCCACCGGGTGCGGGGGAGTGAGCGAGCGGCTGCGTGGTACTTAGTTGCCGACTGAAATTAAACCACGACAAACTTATTCTAATTTCACAAAGAAATTATGAATGCATTTTAGTGGAAATCCCCTGCAAAAGCCAGTTTTGCCTGCAAATGAAAGTATTATTCATAAAAATAAGCAGTTCTCTTGATATTATCTGCCATCTGTACAAAGGCATGGTATAATACATCACCAGTATTAAGTTTCAACTTAGTATTGATACTTGGGCACCTCTGATTATTGCTTCAAAGATATGTTGGGGTGCATTTGAACTCAGTTCATTTTGTTACACTTTGAAGTACTTTAAACAGTAGTGACAACCAGTATTGAAAAGGAGCTGCATGGAATCCATGTACGGTCAGATTTCCTTGTTAGGAATCATTTTTTAAAATCATGTAAAACATATAGAGATGTGGTCCTGAGAGCTGAGAGATTTTTATTATTTCTTTATTACTAGCTGAAATTATTTTTGCTTTATAATCTACAATTTATGCCAGAACGCCATTTTTTTTATGAGAAGCTGCCACCTCTCAGAAGTCAAGAAAACATCTAGCAAAATGTGATAATTTTACAGCTATGTTATCAAAAGGCACATGTTTGTCGAAGTCAGCTTGAGTAGGAAGAACCAGATATGGCAAAGGTGCCACAGCCCGGCAACAAATTGTGAAACCCCTAGAAAAAACAGATAAACTGAGTTCACAGGTGAAGTGAAGCCTTGAGGCTAAGATTGTGTAGCCTGCCATAAAATGGGTTGTCCTGTTCCTAAGGGCAGCAAGAAACTGTTCTGCTCTTGCCAAAATCAAATCCACTGGCCCTGTGACATAGTAAACAATTAGAAGAGAATTATGAAGGCAAGAAGTGATTGCTTCAAGAGTCTCGGTACATTCTTCAACTATTCTTATTCTTCAGTTTTTCTGTTTTCCACCTGTAGTTTTTCTTTTGAGTCACAAGCACTCCGCTAAAAGAGATGCCAATTTTAATTTGTCCTTGTACTTATGCAATACCTTGTTTAATTTGTCAAGGTACTGCATAAGGGACTTGAGAGGAGCAAGGCTCCCTATTTCCTTCTCCATGTCAGGATTATTCTGTACTTTGCTAAAATTTCACTTCAACAAAAGCAGTGGGGTTTTGGGGTGCTTTTTGATCCTACAGGCAAAGAACAGGGTGAAAGAGCAGTGACAGCACTGGTTGGCATAAACCTTGGAGCAAAAAATGCCTCGAGATTCTGCTGCACGCTCACTTTCTGTCTTCTCTCTGTTTTTTCATCTCTTTCCTCAGTTCTCATGAGCCCCAATGCTGTTTTCCTGCTTGCATGCTTGACAGAAATGTCCCTATTAAAGAGAGAAAAACTGCCGAACTCATTGAAGAAAATTTACAATACCTTGGACTGAACCCACTACTTACCTAGCCCTGTTTTCTCTGAAAGACACATAGGGATATGAATCAAACCATTGTTCCCAGGATACCCTCAAGGAGAGGTGGTTCAGCTTGCTGTAAAATCCTGCCCTAACAACAGCAAAGTTTAATTGTCAGCCACATGCTTATCCCAGGCAGGAAAGAAAAACATCAGAGATGGGAGTGGAAGTGTCTGGGTTACTAACATAACATAGGGATGGGGAGATCACTGTGATTTAGTAATCTGCACTGTGCGACTGGGTGATGACCTTCAGGTGTTGGGAATGCTTTAGACGAATAAGTGAAAACCTGGTTGTTTATGTGTCTTAAACAAAAATCAGAACATTCTCAAATAAGGTTTTGCTAGCTATGCTTCCTTCATGTACACAGTGCAATGTGCTGCATAAGAAAAGGATAGCCATACATTTTATAAAGTGTTCATTTATTTTATGTTACAGATGTACATATGCGTACAGATTGTTTTGGCAGAGTAGCAATGGTTACATCTCATTGAGAGAGTAGGTGAAAAGATTTGTTACACACATGTACCACATGAAGAACAACAGCTCTCTCAGCTGGATCCTCTTAGAGCTACTGTCAAATAAATAATACCGGTAAGAGATATTTAATTTATAAGAAAGGGTTTTTTCTGTGTGTGTTGTGGTCCCTAGATCCATAACAATGGACAAATTCATCAATTGGATGAGTATTGAGTTACATTTTATACAAATGAGTTAGTTCATATCAAATTTCAGTGTAGCTGTTCAAAACGTAAGAAGATTGTATTATCTTTATAATTAATAACTGCTCCAGTGATTTCACTGTTTGGGAGACTAATCTTACTTGAAGCTTTTTGATTAAAATCCCAGATCCACCCCGGACTCTTTACATCTGTTTTAAATAGCAACAACACTATTTCAAATAAGTGGATAATATTAGAGGGCAACACAGATTAAAGTTTCCTTAAGTTATGTCCCATGAGATTATCTATGGTTGACTCTTCCCTGAAAAATTTTTGGAGGAGACCAAAACTGTGTCAATCAAACTCTATTTGCTCTACAACATTGTAAAATTAATAATTCCCACAGAAGTGTCTGGCTGGACCTTAGATATCAGGCCTGGCTTTCATTTTATTAGGATGAACTAGCTTTGAAGTTCTTCGGCTTCCTACCAGGACACACTTTCACCAGTTACGTATAATTACTTATTTACTTTCTCCACCCAGTCTGCTTTTTCTGAAGATAATGGTAACATACTTTCAGTTCCAGTACCAGCTTCTTGGTTTGCTTTACAAAAAAAGTAGGAACAGCCATTAACGGCACAGACAAAAAGGTTCAAGGCTGCAGAGTACATGGCCTTAGTAGGTCAGTCCTGATTATCTCGTCAGTGAAATTGAATTAGAAACATTTTCTGTATTCTGTTTTAAGTGCACCTGTTTGTAATCATAAGATCAGATACTGCAAACTTGCATAGTGGATTTGACAATAATTAGATATCTGCTCTTCAAGAACTACTTTTATGAAGCAGATATGAGGAGTTCTGGCCTCTGCCAGTCAAAGTTATACATCTCCTCGAGGCTGGTAAGGCACGTTTTGAACACCAAGTCATTGGTTGTCTAGCAGTCTAAAGCTGCAGGATCTTTCCCTAACTCTCAGTATTAGGATCAAAAATATATTTATGAATATATAAGCAGAAAGTACATTCAAGATTTCTACCATCCACAACATCTTTAATACATTCCTTAGTTCCCGCTCCTTTTCATCATCATTCTGATTTTTAATATGCTTGAAACCTAACCCATGTCTAGGAAGTCTAGAAAACAATCTTTCTAAGAAAACACTTTCATCTGAAGTCAGGCATATGAAATTAAGAAAGCTCAAATTTACCAGATGAATACTCCACCTTATCCAGTATCTTGCCTCCAGCCATGGCCGGTAAAGATAATTCACAGGAAGAGGAAAAATGTCCTGAGAACTAAATGAAACTTTCAGTTCTGCTCTGAATGAAAGACAGTACCTATTCTTTGTTCTGTATCTATTTCTTGTTGCATTTTGCTGGAGGCGTGATTTAGCCTTGAAAAACAGCTTTTTTAGTTCATTGTCTCAGTGTATTAATTCCACCTTGTTCAGAATGGGAGGATATAATAAGAAATTTTTAGTTCTCTCTTTGAAGAAGGTCAGGAGTTCACTTAAGTTCAAACAGACTAAGCATTTTAAGGCTCACAGGGGCCAGCAGCATGCACACGAATCATGCAGCTGACACTACCTCTTGCTGCCCTAGCTAAAATGACTCACTGACAGTGGGGGAGGAGGGAAGGTGGTGAGATGGGGAGAGAGTCTTTGGCAAAAGTCCATAAAGATGCTGGAAATTGTGTTTCTGTAGAAAGAGACTGTAGCTTTTCTGCTTCCGCACCTTATCTTTTCTTATGATCTTCCTTGTTATTTTAATATCGTTAATATCACATATCCTTCCTCTTGTAACTATCTGTTCTTCCCACTTTGATGTCTAGGTGTTATGCAGAGAGTTTTAGGAAAGTGATGAATAAGGCTCTGTAAAGTATGGAATATTCTTCGCACAAAATGAAACAATTGCAATTGGAAGTGGACCGTGCATCAGAATTATTGGAAGCTAGAAGTAACTCATGTTAAAGACCCAATTGCAGTGTTAAATGATTTCTATTGTGTTATGTTATATTGCATCTTGTCTACCTGTTTTATTATAACTGTACTCTGTATAACATTATCTAATGCTATTCTCTGTGATACTTAGCTGTCTTCAGTCTATGGATATAGATAATTTAGGACTGTAAGTGTGCGTAACCTGTTGAACTCTCTTCTTACTAAAAATCACTTTACCCTTACATATGAAATACCTTCACCACAACACTGCCCAATTGTTTATGTCAGCTGGATCCTTCTTCAGCCTCTCTTGGATTAACATTTTTTTCCCACATATATTTTAATTCGGAGCAAACTAGACTCCACAAACTACTGAAAAGTAATTCTAATAAATTGAAAAAATCTTTCATTGATGATTCTAGTAACTGAAACCTGTTGGGTTGTAAATTGTTATGCTGGTAGAAAATCAAGTTAAAGCAACTGAAGCCATATACAGTAGTCCAGCTGCAATTTATGCAGTGGAGATCAGGTTCTGGACTAACATATATAAAATATGTAAGGCTAATCATTACCTGCTGTATATATGTCACTGGATACCACAGATATATCTTGTTCACATTTCTTGCATTGAATAAGAAGGAATATCCTGTCTGGCTATATAACCATCATTTGCCTTCTTGCATACTGATATTCTTATTCATGGTAACCTATAAGATGATACAAGGTGGATTTTTCTTGTGTCACTCACCTAATTCTCCACTGCAAGCTAAAAGGAGTTGCTTAAATCATGTATGGGGAAATTGGTTAACTGGTCTTCATGTTTGTGTGTTGGTGTAACTTCCATTGGCTCCAATACTGTGTATGCTTAACAGAGAGATGTGTTTTGCCTCCAAGTCAGATCTAAATCTTTAATGGCATTAAAATTACCTGAATAGGAATGGTGTGCAGATTTGTGTCCCAAATACTAGTCATTATTACACTATATGACCGATAAAGATGTAAGCCTTCATCCCATTTCCACTATTTCTACTGAAGACATTTCAATCTGCTTTGGTGTAAACCTATGGAGAATCAGACCCATAGTCCCTGAGTTATATACTTTCATTAGGTGCAACATTGCCATCGTTTTATTCTAGGGCAGTGTGTAGCTTTATGCATAAGTGTCTGTTTGTACTCCATGCATATGTAAAACTCAAAAAAAAAAAAAAAGTAGTAAAAGAAACTCTGTTATGTTTGTACTTTTAATTTAACACTGGTTGGGATATCTGCCAATGTAATATAGGCACTTTTCTGTGCACTGGAAAACCCAATTAGGACTTGTTCTTAGTTTGATTATCAGTCAGAAACATGCATACAGAAATATTCATTAGAGACCTACTGAGAGCTGTGATAAAGCAGCAGACAGCTGAATTATAGAGTCTGTCAGTATCCCCACTAGAATTTTACATTTGCTTGATAAAGGACAAGTAACAAAATATCTAAGATGTAATTTGGTGCCCACTGGAACTGTACTTCATTATGGTAGATATTGTTCTGACTCTCTTCAGGAGATTGGTGAGTGTTTCATGACATGATATTGTGCACAAATGATAAATCACCAGGCTAAATGTTGCACCAGCCTTCCATGCACATAGAGGTAACACACGCGTCAGCTGGCAATCGCCTCTCAGTCGCGGCCTAAAGCCATTAATTAGGGGGTTGGAAATGTAGGACAGATTCCAAAAGCTTGGACTCAAAATGATGATATTTTTTAAAGGATGATGATTCCACTGACCTCACTCACCCAAATTAAACAATAGTTCTATACAGAGGCTAGACAAAAAGGGAAGGAAAATCATTCCTTTGGTGTTTTATGAGTTAAATTTGTGTAAAATATTTCAGTTAATGTTAGATAGCTTTTTTTTTTTTAGCTTACAGACCCTTTGCTATTGGCCTTAACTTCTAGCAACCAAACCCACTGGCAATACAACACGTGATCTGAAATGGTAATAGGGTTTTAGTAGAATTGGGAAGGACATATGCATGGAACTGTGATATCAGTCAGCTAACTAGATCAAAGTCTCTCATACAGTTTGTTTAAAAAGCACTTGGGAAATCTGGTTCCAATAATGACTTCAATGTGTTTTCCTTTCTAAACAGAAACAATATCACATTTGTAAATGAAAAAAATGACATTTGATCCCTTTATTGAATGTGGCGTTTTAGTAACAAAGTTGTTCAAGATATATAAACTCCCATCTAAAATTAAATTATTTCAATAAATATTCAAAAAATCTAGTAGGGATGGAGAATAAAGGTCCGTTCAATACTCTCAACATGAATCAGAACCATTAGCAGTGTACTGGTTGCAGCAATCCACAAATTGAGCAAAAATAGTAGTAGTGTGTATTCTTTGTTTTGTGATTGAATTTTATTTAGACTAAGATTCCTTAGCAGTCTTTATTATACACCATGCATTGCATCAGCAAGCCTAAAATAAACACGTTAAATCATGTTACTAAACAAAACTGTTGAAAGATCAATTTCCCTAAGCCATTCTGGCTACGTGTGTATTCAATAATTGTACAGTATTCTCTGATGAAGGATTAAAACCAGTTCACCGTATGAAAATAAGACAGAGACCCATGCCTAAATGAACCACTTTAAAACATGCACAATCTTTCAGCAGAGCAGGATGCTAAAATATAAGTATTCCCTTCTCAGTATCTTAATCATTTTCTAATTGGGAACTATATGCATATTTTTGGCATAGTTATCCAAGATGCTTGACTGGTACATCTTATTTCAGTGTTTGAAAGCCTCATAAGCTGTGAAAGCATTTTCCCTCAGAATATGTTTCCCTGTCATATAAGGTAGTACAGTTTTCCCCAAGTTACCAGACAAAGAACAGATACACAGAAGCTGTGTGTAGGTGTACATTAGCAGGTACAGGCAGAACTGAGCTTGGTCTTCCCATGCTAATATTGGAATTGGAAATATGATGGGAAAAGACACCAATGTAGGTGTCTGCATCTAAATTTTTGGTCCAGACACAGTTCTAGCCACATGCTGCACCAGAGCTAACATACTGTGCTGAAAGTCTGGGGGCTGACTTTCACAGCAGAGGATGTGGCTGAAAGGGTAGTTCAGACCTCCCCCTTTTCTGCCTGTGTTTTCCTAACAATTCCCTTTTGCGTGGCCTGAAGTTAGCTCCGCTGTGTGGAAAAACAACTCAGAGATGTTACCCAGCTAAAAATTTGCCCAGTAAAGAAAAACAGTCAGTTTTCCATCAAGTCAAGTCCCTTCTTTGGCTCACTGTGCAATGACATGTTTCCTAGCACTGGTGCAAGGCAAGTTATGGGGACTTGCAGCCATAGCAAGGTGGAGAGGGCTGGGCTACCTCTTTTGATAGCACCAATGGTTAAGGATGCATAAAAAAGACATGAACCCCACCCATAGTATATTAGCATGGATGTAGTACTGGATAAACACCTAGCAACTTGCCCAGAGGTAGAGACGATTCCTTTTAGAGCAAGACTTGGAGCCTGGAGATGAAACCCTGCCTTCTCCATTTCAGCCCACCCTTCTGTTCTCAGTGATCTCCAATGCATCTTGTGCACACCTGCTTGTTGGGAGGTATCATGATGACATCTCCATATATAGTTGGAAGTTAATGAGGTTTCACTTAGGGAAAGCACTTTTGATACATGTTTAAAATTAAATGTTGTGCTGAAGAAGGATGGTCTTAAGTCTGTGGCCATTGGCTTTGCTAAATCAAGATCTTCAGCCTTGATACAAAGTTCGAGGAATTAATAAAGTGAGAAAAGGCTTGTTGATTTCTGTGAGTCCTGGTTCAAAACAGCTCAGTTTTCCAGCACTTGGACCCATTTTTAAGTATCATATATTTAGAGCTCAGGAAAACGACATATTGCCAGTAAACTGTAAACTATGAACCTACACCAATTTCTGTGACTATATTCAGTCTTCTTGTACAAAAGAATCATTCTCAGGATACACATTTAAACACACACCTGATTAGGTGGGGCTTGAGCAGGACTGACATTATGGTTAGATATGTACTATGTAGAATATAACTTTTCTGTCTCAAACTGGGGGGGTGATCTGACTGCTGGAACCATATGGAGTCTGTAAGGATATTTGCAAACACGGTTGCTTACACACTCAGATAGTTCAAGTTTCTAATATTTTAATGTTATTTAATTCCTACTCTGGTTTTATTTTCATTTTAAAGAACCATATACTTTTATAGACCCATAAAGACACATATACATGTATATTAATACGGTATCATATATTTTTTTTCCAGCTGAATTTCATTTTGAAAAAAACAACAAAGCTACAGCTGAATACCACATGAAAAATATTTAGCCTTGCAAGCACTATTTATATATCAAAAATCTTTATTAAAATCATGGGAGCACACTGCTGAGTAAAAACATCTGTCATTTCCCCTCCATCTTCTTTTTTTTCCCCTTAAACAGTAACACCCACATTTCAAATGGCTGAAGAGTTTATTTAAGTTATTCTGAGCATATGGAAAGTCCCTGTATCATCCACACACAAAGACAGATAGCAGTGAAACTCTTAGATGAAAAGCCCTAAAACACTGAACATGAAGGGAAAAGAGTGAAAGAAAACACAATCATTATATGCCAGTGCTATACTGGATATGGTAGGTTTGGTGATACGTGTTCAGTATAGTTCTAGGAACTGACCTTTTCCCCTCTGTCATTACTAAAGATTGGGTGGGTGAGCCGTCTTTCTCAAAAGATATATTTATGCTTTGCTGACAATGTTGTTTTTCATGTTTAAAAATAAAAATGTTCCTCGTAATAGACATGTAATTATTCATACTCTGGAGGCTCCAGTCTCAGTATGTGGAATACTGGAGAAAAAAAAAGATAGTCCCTGCCTTAAATAGTTTATAATCTACTCCATAAATCTGTCATTCGGTATAAATTTAAAAAGCTGGCCAAAGTTTTTACTCTTGTTTGAGCCTGTTTTTGCTTATGTTGCTTATATATTGATACTAACCCTCCAACCTCCGTGGTCTTGTTGCTGATTTATAGCAGTGCACCTGTAAAGGAACACATCATGTCAAATGGCTGCTTGGATGAGCCGGGCTACTCAAATGAGCGCGAGCTGAACCGCAGCACGATGGCAGTGGAGGCAGGAGGACTTATGAGATAGCACAGCAGCAGCAATGAGAATGGCAGACTGGGGTTTGTCTCTTTGCTCATGGACAGGTTAGGTCACCTAGCTTCTGGGACTCTATAGTCATTTCTCATGATTTTTAAGGGGAAAATCTTCTTATCTTCAGCAGCTGCATAATTCTTGATCAGACGTTACATGACACTTCTTTTTCCAGAACACAGTTAATGACTCTGCCCTGGCCTCCTGCCAGGTATGCATTTATATGCTGCTTCAGCCTTAGCTTATCTGGAGAATGAGAGCAAGAGAAAAATACTGTGCATGTAACATATAGCAGAGTTCCCATAGGGCAGTGCAAATGCCATGTATAACTGTGCCGCTAGGCCAGTTTTGCACTGGAAATAAAGATTCTCCTCCCCATCTTTTTCTCAGCTCTGTAGTCAAGTTAAAGTTTTTAGGTTTCTCCTTTTTAAATTTTATTTTAAAAGCCTATTTTATAAACATTTTATTTTCTCCTTGAATGATAATTGCATGACTAATTCCACATTTCCAAGTTGCAGAGGTCTCTGCAGGAGCTGAAATCATCTCTCAGACACACACAGGACTACTTTGTATGCTGGTGTAACTTTGTCCGTTCCATTAAGGAAGCAGTCTAACTTTTGTAGTTGCATGTGTTTAAGTTTTAGGAATGCTACTGTTTCTATTCATGAATCTGGCTGTCAGGCTTAAGGTCAATAAAAGCAAGAATAGTTTTAACCTGGGGACTTCTCTAGATCTCACAAGCAAGATATAGGTGAACATGAATTTAGACTGAATTAAGTTAGAGCAATAATTCAGCTACAGCAAACGGTTTTCAATATTTCTTAGCAATACAGAGACAGTGAAAGAAAACTGTAGATTTTGACAAATGTTGGTGTTTCATAAATATGTCAGATACCAAGGTATTTTCATCTGGTTAAAGTCTGCTGTGAAATTTCTGTAAACTTGGTTGATGAAGTTTGTGGTTTGAGTCCCCACAAGTCTTCGTCTTTTCCCTCCACAGCTGTTATACTATGACATCCACTGTTTGGAAAAGAGGAGACACAGCTGGCTGCTCCTTCACTGCTGTCATTGACCCTTACCCTGTCCATTAATTGTCCATCACTGGCGATATCTGCTCTCCTACCTCCCCATTAAACACTTCCATATCCAGATGTGCCTAATCAGTTCTCAGAGATGTGACTGATGGAAAGTCAGCCACAAGTCCAGGTCTAGGCCATGACGTGGCAAAGGAGTTGTACACAGTACAGATGACATGTTGTCCACCCACTTAAACAAACTCTCCGGCTGCAGTAGTTGGCATCTGTGATGCATTGAATCTGCAAAAGTACAGGATGGAAGGGGAGGGAGTGGTTATTATTCTTTGAAAGACGTTGACAGGGGATGTGCTTTCTGTCTCAGAGTGAAAACTGAAGTGCTAGTAGAGGGGAGCCACGGTGGAGAAGGAGATGCAGAGCTGTCTGCACGTTCGAGAAGAACAAGCTGGTCTTGAGACGAGCCTTATATCACCAGAGCAGAGATAAATCAGTCTGAAACAAACACTTCTGAGGCATCCAGATTTTGCTCCAAACAGTTAAATGATAAAGGGCTGCATCAAGTATAGTAAAAATTGCCAAAGGATCTTTCCAAGACTACAGCTCCATTGTCTAAACTTCTGTTTTTAGAACAGCTCTGGCAAAGACTTGGCCCAGGATAATGAACACTTTCAGAAACAATGCTTGGGTACAGTTCAGGAGTCAGCACTGGCCAGGGATCTTCTCAATATGAGACATGAATACAGCTATCTTATTCTGAAGGCCAAGAAAGTTTAGTAGTGTGAATAGGACATACCAGGCAGTTGGCTTCAGTTCCAGAGAGCACATTTAATTTATCAATACAAATTTCCAGGCTCCAAAGTTGAATGTTCCTGTAGTTGCCAATGGTTCCCAAAAGGACAGAAGAAAATGTCTTCAAACTGAAGTGCTTCTTACTGTATCCTGCAAGCAACAGAACAGCACACCTCTGCGTATGTCTTAACGCAGTTTTTCACTGGTAAGGCAGCATCTAAAACCACGGCACAAACTTGTTTGGATCCTTTTTCAGTGCTTCTGAAGAAGCTTAGATGTTAAATCAGACAGACATAGGTAGGCACTGCCACTTGCAATAGACAGCAGCACACAAGGAGGTGATAAACCTGTGTTCAGATCAGATGGCAAACTAAATGTCCAGTGAACCATTCATAGCCTGGACAGACTTTGACTTAACTTTGTAATTTTAATATAACAAAGCTTAAGCTTGTATTGCAAGGGACATTCCACTACCATGTCCTGTTTAAACATTGAAGCAGGCACACTTTCTTTTACTTTGTATTAAATAAAAGTGGATTTAAGAAAATGTAGGAGAACTGTTTCCTAATCCAAAGTAAAAACCTCCAAAATTTATGTAGCTGCTGCTCCTTCAGCAGCCAGATTTTACTGTTTCCCATTTCTCGTGCAGTTGTCACTGTCAAAGCTGCTCTCTGCAGGTGGCAGTGCCTTGCTGCTAAATGGTGAGAGAGAGCCGAGAGAGGAATCCAGGGCTGCTGCCAAGAGAGGGGATTTGCTTGCAAGCGCACAAAGAGGACAGCAATCAGGATGGATGGTGGAGGATGCTGGCAGCATGAAGAAAAGGAGACTGAGGACACACAGACTGCAGGGGTGGGGGAACAGAGGAGATACCTTTAAAAGCAGAATAGTGAAAATCCAGATGAGGAAGCAGAAAAAGTGGAAGCTTCCATTATGGTAGCTGCAGAGGAAGGGAAAGAAAAGGAGGGGAACAAAGTGAAGACTTACATGGTGGTGAGGACTAATTCAAAGTATTTCCTTGCCATGACCTCCTAAAGAAGCAAAGGGTGGCAGGAGGCTGATGGCTGGTTTTGCACCTACAGTAGTCATCTGTGTCTCCATGATTCATTAAGAATACACCTACTGCATATTTTATGAAGATGGGAAATCCCAGTTAGATTTTCCCTTAATGGGACATCTTAAGAAAAGCTTACAGATTAGATTGTTCCTCAGTCTTTTCCCTAAGCACCTTCACAGCTTTTCAGCCGTCTGGTATTTTCCAAAGAAAAGGAGTGATGTCCTCTGAATTCACGATCAGCAAGCTTATCGCTTTGTTACTGCTCTGATAACATAAATGGCAAAGGACTTAGGGGGAGCAAATGAATAGATCTTGAAATGCAAAGGTGTGACCTAATCCTAGGTGGCAAAGCAACCTATGAGCACCTGAAAAATAATCTGATTTACTATGGTAAAAGGAATATTTGGAGTCCATATTTTTTTGTCTGAAAGCTTGGCCCAACTTCAAGATGATTATACAACTACATGGTCAGTCTTTGCTGCAGTCTCCTTTTTTTTTGGCTTCAGGGAAAGGAAAAGGGACCAACAGGAGGAGACAAGAAAGGAGTGTGGAGAATGAGCTAAGCAAAGGAGTTGGTGAGTGTTTGTAAACTTGGAAGTTCAACTAGAGTATTTCGCACTGCAGATTTAAATTAATTATATTTCTAACTCTTTCTTATGAAAAAAATTGAGTCCAAATAAATGGACGGCTGTATTTCATTAAATAGTACATTTTCTTACATCCACCAATTGTCCTTTAAATATCATGGTTTACTAAATATTAAATAATTCTTTGGAGAGGGAGTTGTCCCATAGACTGTGTATTTATCTACTAGTTCACGACATTTTAGTGGTCAACTATAAGTTAATCTCACTTTGTTTCTTGTTCTATTCTTGTTTAATATTAAGAGTTGTTATTATTAAGCATTTTAAGAAATTACTAAGCAAAATTATTATGCTAAGAATTATGAAACAACTCTTTGCTTCCCAAACTAAATGGCTAATTTCACAGCTTCTTGTAAGGGTGAAGCAGTATGTATCTTTCCCTGTGAAGGTAAGGAATCGTGGGACTCAGTAACAGACCTTAGGGAGCTGGACAAATTGGCAGTGTACAGAACAGTTGCTCCAAAAACAATCGTGTCTCTAAACCATCAATTCTCATTCATATGTAATGTCATGATCCTGCTTCTACTGAAATAATTGGTAAAGCCTTTCCAAATTCCACAGGGACTAAGATTGGTCTTTTGGGCTTCCATTCTGCAAACACGCATGCACATACTGAACAGACCTATTCACATGATTAAGTTAAGCATGCAAATAAGTCTTTTCACTTGCCGTTTGTACATTACTAATGTTTGGAAAATGGAAAAGTTACTTTTCTCTTTAAAACCTTTGGTGTGAAAAATCCACTGTTTCCATTGATTGTAAATGAAAGATATTGACTCCTGTGCAGAAAACAGCCAATTTTTGTGTGTGTGTGTTTTTTTAAATCCTAAATATGAGAAATGGTCGTCACAAAGGTCCTTTGTCCCCACACAAGTTAGCTGCAGGAAGAATTTTATTAAGCTGTTTACTGGCCATGGCCCTTTTCCTTCTAGATGAGTCTTGAAAATCCAGACAACCCTCAAGGAAACATATAAATCAAGAAAAATATATTTGAACAGAATAATAAAAAATGTGTTCTACGAAGGTGACATTGTTCAAAATTACTTGGTCAAAATTAATATCCTTCCAGGAACAGACTACTTTTTTGAGGCATCATGTAATATAAAGAGAAAAAAAAAGAAAAAGGATGAAAGGACTTCCTTGCTTTTATATCTCATGCTGCATGCTCTTTTATTATATCTCTGCTCACAAACCACTCTTCTCTAAAAATGACTCACATCCCGTTTCCTCACTTTGAAACCTAGTGAACAGTACATATTAAATTTCTTGAATTACATGAGCACTCTGCCCACTAATCCTGCTAAAATAAGAGGATTTATGCTAGCGTTCCAAACCTCAAATGAATGTCAATATTTGCATTTTATCTAAGTAAACAAGGTTGTCAGGGAATTCCTTTTTCTTTCCTGCTTTCCAGGAAATGTGGAATTCCTTTCTTTCAGCTAATAGACTGGCAGATATTAGAGCAGCAAGCTAGTGGAAATTAGTACGGTATTATTGCTGGGGAAAAGGTTTAGAGCCAGGATAGATATTGTGCTCTCAGCAATAGCTGCTGTTATTCTACCTGGTATGAGCGGGACCAAATTTGCCATCGCTGCTCTGGAGCCTGCACATGACTCTGTGTGCGATGCAAGGGGGAGCAAGGTGTCGCAGAACTAAACCCTCCAAACCCATTGTGAAGATCCAGGGAGAGACCACAAGCTTAAACGTGGACCTGTGTTCACAAACTCAGATGTGGGACGTGAATCCTGGATTCTCCCCTCCCAGTAAAGATTTGTTGATACGTTGTCTGTATATTTAATGCATGCTGTATATACAGGACTTGGAGCAGGGGATAAAGCCATCACCTCCCTTGGAGCACTTATGTATGAGCCTGTGATAATATTTCTGGTTTTACATTTTCTTTCTCACTTTTCCATCAAAATTAATTTTGGATTCTTTTCTGTAAGAAGTCTCAGTTTCAACCACTTTTTCTTGTTGCCACAGTAACATACGTGATGTGAACAAATATTTTCCAAGATCAGAAACTTCAGCTTATTTAGAGATGGATTTTGGGTTGCTTTTAGTCTAATATATATCTGGCAGATTGGGCTAAGGATCACGCAATTTCTATCTCCTTTTGGGCTTTGGCACTGCCTGGAAATCCTGCTTCTGTTTCACAGTTTCTGATCTTCATAGCCATGTATGAAGAACAGCTTTGATCTGAACTTCAGATGAGGCATCCTTGGACTTTATTGATAGGACAATGGGTACAATTTGGGTTTTGGGAAATGGGGAGTCTTCCTCCAAACATGTAAAAATTAGTTACAGACAGTAGCAGCATAGAAATAGTTTTGCCTTGCTGACACATTGAGGTAAACCACTTTCCAAAAGTAGGTACAGGTAGAGAATTTCCTGTAAGATCAGCAAACTTCCTATGATTACTCTCTGTGTGCTTACCTCTGTAGCCCAGGGCATGGACTTTATATTGTGGAGAGCCTGAAGTGTCTGGCTCAGTTTCCTAGGACATCAGCCTTTCCTGTTCTCTGCTGGTGGCACAAAAAAAGCTACCGCTTTATTTATTAAACATAGATTTTAAGAGATTCTGGGAAAAGTTTTGTTGCCTGCGGAGTGCGTTGGGAATAGCTGTCCTTCCCGTATTTCTGAACAAAACAACCCTACACAATTTCTAAGTTTCCAGAGTACTTCAGTTGATGACTTCAATGGCCTCACCTCTTACTGTGTTCCTCTAGTCACTTAAACTCGGCTGCTGGTTGGGAACTAAAATAAAGCTTTAAGATACAATTGCAGCTCATCTTACAAGAAGTTACTAAGTGATAGGAGTGAAGGCAGATTTGTAAAAAATATTAGCTGCAGAACTTTTCTTCCTGGAACTCTCTCGGTACTGTTCAATAATCTTCAATAAATGTACAAAAAAGCCCAAAGAAAGTCAGAAGTAGCTGTTGCTTGGGAAAGAAAACTAATTAATTATATGTAGAAAGAATTACCTTGGCTACCAAATGGATTACGTTTTTCCCAGTCCATTACATCCCAACAGGTGGATGTCTCCAAAAGGCACCCAGGACACATGCATGGACTGATGAATTCCCAGTCACCGCGAGGGAGCTGCAAACAAGTGATTTGCCAGGTGCACCTCAGGATAAATAAACCTTTTAGAACTGACCTGTTTCTTTGACTGCAAGTAAGCATAGATGGTTAAAGACAGCAGATCTCAAACACCAATGTGTTATCCTCCAACTAAGAAGCTTAGGTTTCCAAAAGTGTCAGAGGCCTCTTGGGCTAAGGAATTTTGTGCAGGATCTTTCTGCTGTTATTAAAACTGTGTAGCCTAAAGTCAGTCAAAAACACTCAAACACTAAGAGTTTTCTGCCAGTTTTCAAAATAAAGGTTTATAGGATCTTTGTGTGCATTCCCTGTGTGATTAACAGGATTGCGGATGCCTGATGAGTTTTTAGATTAAAGGACCTTTTTGTATGTCCACTAGGGAAAAAGAAAAAAATTCTATTCTTCATTTTTGAGTTGTTAAGAGACCAGGTGGCCTTTTTAAATTTATTTTTTACATGCCTTTGTTGATGCATTTGTTAAAATACGTGACAGTTTATATCTGGCCTTCATAGCGTAACTTTAAGGCCAATATCAACTCACTAAAAAAGTGACTGAGAGACTCTCATAAGTTCTACGGGCATTGAATCAAGCTAATATGAATCAGTAAAAGTCTACAACACAGGAAGATGTTATCTTTTTGATTCTGCTGTATCATTTAAAGACACATTGTAATGTTGTTATATTTTTAGAGATTCTTTTTATTATAATTCAATATTTATTGATACTGTTTTAATGTTTAGATTTTTTGGCTGAAAATGCACATGTTTGTATGAAGGTATCTGAGCCACAGAAAAGGTTGTTTCATTCATGCTTTTATATGTTTATATATATATAGATGTATGTGCATGCACACAAACATTTTCACTCTAGGAATTTTAGACACTTAAGCTTAATGGAACTTCTTTTTAATATAATAACCTAATAACTGAATTTCCATCATTTGTGCATATTTGTCATGAAGAACAACAAAACACAATTATTTATAGCATATCAACCTCTTTCCCTGAACATCTAACCTTATAAACATATCAGATGATATATTTCATTACTTAGTGTAAGATTACATCAATTTTTGAGCTGAAGCACGACAAGCTAGAGTTTTAAGTGGTAATCAGCAATAATGTATTGCTTGTACCTTAATGTCACTAATGGTGATTTAGTGATTAATTATCTGACTGCCGTGTAGTGCTTAAAATAATCTAAATGCATAGGGTAAATTAGTTGATCAGGAGAAAATTCTGTCATGCAAATTCAGTTCTTACAGAACCTTCCTGTCACACTCATCAATGACAGCCTAAGTGGGTCACCAGAGTGGATGGCCCCTGTTAATTTATTTTCTCAGACATGCAATACATATTCATGATATCCTGCTGTTTGTCTGTCACCTCAAAGAAACTCTCCATCTCCTCCAAATTATAATTAATGAAAATATGCACAGTTAGGCTTAGGGGCTTGGAAAAAGAGATACTGGTATTATGTTGCAGGGGGTTGCAAGGTAGTGGTATCAGCAGTTGTTTGCTAATATGGAAGAGGAAAAATGTTATTTTGCCTGGTGCCTTCTCTTTTCCTTCTTCCAAATGACAGATGTAAAAGATCATGCAATAAAAATAAAAATTAAAAACAAAAAGTATGTGTGTATATATAAAAATATATATATAAAAAAGTATACAGAAGCATTATTCACAGAGGAGTTTTTAGTACCATACTATTCTAATCTAAAGTAATTTTTTTTTTCAGGCCATCACAATAAAAGATCTATATGGAAGCTATCCACACATACTCATATTTTTCAAAATTGTACTTGCCTATTTGCCTAGGTTGAGCACTTTTTGACAAGTACGCCTTTTTATCCAGAATTATCCATATTAATACCAGTCATTTCCTGTCATCACCACGGTATTATATAATATGGGAAAAGATACATTTTGTGTATTTTTTTATAATATCTTACAGACCTAAACAAATGCACCTTGTACCCAAACTAGTGAAAAGACAGAGGTAAAAACATGCAAACAAATGCACATTACTACACAAGTAATGGCAATAACAATGAGATAAATGGTGTAGTCATATGATAAATTGCTAAACCATGATATAAATAAAATTCATCTCATGCTTCTTCAATTTATCAGTTACCTTTGACTGTCTCATCTTTTTCCTGCCACTAATCCATCTCCTCTAAGACTGGCTTGAATATTCCACACCTCAGAACAGCTTCAGACAACTGTCTGTTAAGTAAGAAAAAAGAAAATCCTACTACCAAAGAAGAGATTGTTCCATATGGAGCTTTTCCAGCACTTACACCTGACAAAAAACCAAAACGTGTAACTCTGAGTCCTAGAAAAGTTGTTGTTATTGTCTTATATTTTGCTCTGCATCAGGCTGTGATCTTCTACCTGTTCTTATCAGAATCACAGGTCTACTTTCAAAATGTTATAGGTAATTTGGGTGTAATAACATCTTTATTTCAATGCTGTCTTTACTCCCCGTTAATGAATGACAATTGAGTTTAATTTTACCAAAATACAAAAGTTTTAAAGTGTTAAATTTATGTACGTGTTTGTAGTCATTTTGAATTCTTTCTGGGCAGAATGACAGGCATTAATACAGGAAAATAACAGAAATAATAATTTTTTAACAGTTCTACACATTTTAAAAATAGTTCTCTTCTGTTGATAATACGCGAGAAATTCATGAGAATGAAGTGGAAGGATTTTATCGCTGACCTGCATGACTTACTTGTGGCTTTGTCACTCATAAATAATGTATTCAGCCCCAACTCATGCCACTGAAACATTTATACCACAACACGTCATTGTGTATGTTATATAAATATTTATTATAATGAATTATTAAAATGAGCTATGAACATTTATTCTTCTTGCAGCATGAGTATATGCATGTATGTATATTTTATGTTTATATAGATACGCACATACAAAAATATTTAGGTAGCTCTATACACATGGATATATACATGTATATAGGTTCTCCCATATATGTATATTCTCATGTATATACGTCCCTCCATAGACATATGCACATCTGGATGTACACACAGAGTTGTAATTCTGGAAGGCTGTAAACATGCTCTTTATAGATGTGCATTATTTATAAATAGAAGCATCCACATGAAAGGTGGAATTATGTACATTTAATATTTTTTTATTATCTATGATTAATTCTGACAGGATCATGGCTTAGCTGCAACTATCACAACAAAGGCAGGGCAAAGGCCTCAGTCGAACAGTATCCAAGTCTCTGAGAACACAACGTCTTTCATTAGCCAAGATTTACAACACAGGAGAACTCTTTCAGCCACTGTTTTCACACGTTTGTCTGCTTATAGCAAAAAAAAAAAAAAATTACTATATAGCTTTTGTGATACCCAAAATGCATTTAAAGGAACAATGTTAGATTGTGATTCAGATGGCTCCCTACAACAGATGCCTGTTGAACGCTGGAGCCTGTCTGGGTACATCTATCTAATCATATCTGATTTCATAGACTGTTGGCACATTTTATAAAAATTTGCCAGGAAATCATATGACAGCACACAGAGAAAGAATAGAGAGAAAGCTATGACCAGTGCTAGGGGAACACAGGCGAGGGAAAGAGTTTGGGAACCACACATGAGATGCATTTTCCAGTCTCTGAGAAACTTTTCATTGCACACCATGTCATAAAACATTCCAAAGTGGGGTGCACGTTTGAAATATTAATAGGAATGCATCAAGCTCCATAGACAGCCGCTTATTTCCCCATTTGCTATGTACAAAGCAAAGGATTAACACCACTGGCAATATTTGTGTCAGGCCATACTGATTAATTTAATATTCTGATTGGATGAGCAGCAGAGCTTTAACGGCTGTTAACTTTCTGGCAAGCAGTGCTGAGAAGGTGATAATGAGATTAACATTTGGAGGACCTGATTTGCTTTTGCACTGTATTTAATTACTACTTTGACACCAACTGGTATGCACTATGGATTGTGCAGATATGCTGATACATATCCATATTTGCTAAACTATAATATTGGCTTTAAATAAATGTGCTAAATTCTGTGTTTTCAAAAATACTTTGCACAAGACATGAAAAATATGTAATCCTATGCTCAATTAATAGCACCTTAAAGAGGATATTTGGAGTAAGCAGAGTGCTTACAGGGAGTGAAGAAAGGGGTTGATCAGCAAAGAAAGTTGTACATTAAAGGCTAGGAAATAAAGTAAGGGTTGCCAAAAGTTGACTGAGCTGATCAAGCTGACTTAGATTTTGCAAAGGAAATTAAAACAAATCTTAAGAAGATCCTGAGCTCTCTCAATAAAAGCAGAACAGAGAGGAAAAGGAGACATTAGTGCAATGATATCTGGGTAAAGATTTTGGCATTTCTTTCTTCCTCTAAAAAAAGAAACATGGTTTGGCTTACTCTTCAGGAAGATTCTGTAGGTGCTTAATAATGTCATGTAAAGCTTAGGCTGAATTTTGAAACACAAAGTAATTAAGAATACAGGGTAAACAACACAGAAAAAATGCAGCCTTTCCCTAAACCAGCTCATAGTTGTTTAACCTGGTTTTCTGAACAAGTGGAATGTGGTATTGACCAGCCATGGATGAAAGGAGAAAAGACAACAGGTGAGGCTATCAAGTTGGAAGGAACTTTTTACAAGGATGGTCAACAATTGCTCTTGGGACTAGTCTTAATGACTTTTTTAATAAGATGTTGCTAAAGGCAGGACGATGACATTTGCTGAATGAAAATTTGAATTTATACATAAAAACTCATGTTGTTGTTACTTGGTTTACCAAAAAAGTTTACTAGGATTATAGCCCATTTATGTGCAATTTGGAATTTGAGGAAGCATAGTGTTTTAAATGTATATCTTCTAAACAGACAATTTGTACTTGTTTGTACAAAATCATATATGTTGTTCTCAGTTTTCACTGGCTGAGCAAATCATATATTTAATTATCTTGACTTCCATGAATGAAACTCAAGAGAGGCCTCCTTTTAGACAGCTATTGTTTTGGACCCAACTTCAAGCTGAAACAATCATTGTGGAAAAAGCAGGGCACACTGGGACTGCTAATACATACTGAGTATGTCCTTCAGGACCATTCTCATCTCAATAGCAGATGTGTTGGAAAGCAGGAAATAGAGAGAGAGAATCCAATTGACATATATACAAAAGCCCATTTTGCTGTTCTACAACTGCAAATGCAATTTTCACACACTGTAAGTTCATTTACACTGTTAGTGCCGTGAACAAGGCCCTAGGCTAAATGAGAACCAGGCCTTTTGCTTCAGGTACTGCTGTCTCTCTGTAATAACTAATTGATATCCCTTGCAGCTCTCTTTTGCTGATGAAGTAAGTGTGGTCTAGGTATCAAAGGTCAGGTTCACCAAAATAAACCCTGGGATGATTTTCTTTTTCTTCTATTGATAACTTGTGTTATATTAAACATATTATTTATTTTCATCTCACTTACATTTATAATATTTTCCTCCCTCACAATACTGAAAAATTTACTCACCAATTTGGGACCAATTATATGAAATGACAGCACTCATAGTTGGAGTACTAGATAATAGCTAGCAGTACTGCTATGAATTGGTGATTTGTAGATCCCCATTACTTTCCCATAAGTTTTGTGGAAACCAATACTTTCCAAAGAGATCATCCAGTTTCAGCTTTTGCTACTGTTTCAGCTTTGATGTCAACTTCACAGAAGCCATTTGTCATAACTTCAAAACTAAAACAGTCAAATGGGACAGACAGCCCTGAGCCAACTGAAGGAGGATCATTGAGCCGCTATGACTAGATATGTAACACAGGAGGTTGTGCTAAAGGCTTCTATGACATTGTTCAGGAAATCTGCCATCATCCTGGCATGCTGGGAACACGATGTACCTGCTGCACATGTCCAGCAAAAGGGTGATAAATCTGATGCTTGTGGGATTCCTTAGATTTGCTGTGCATATGTCATGGTTTTCATTTATACAAATACAACCATGAATTTTTTAATGTCCATAAGGGTACAGGATGTCTTAAATCTGAAACTGATTAAGCTATCACTTCCTACACTTCCTTCAAATTCCTTTCTGAATGACCAGGGCTCAATCCTCCTCCAACTGCAAACCTCTCAGGACCAACAAGAGAAATAAATTTCAGCAAGGCAAGAATGAAATTAATAATCAATGACGCTTAAGAAGTTGAGTCCACTTTGCTAGGTCTTGAACTTTTGGTTCAAATCCATGGTGCATTCCCAGGAAATCTTAAAACTGTAAAAGAAATAGACTTAGGGAAATATCTACAGTACAGCTTCAAAGTGTCCAGACTGAATTGTGGTTCTTTGGCACTATAAAAGGAAAATTGTCTAAATTTTTTCGAATTACTTCGTTGACTGATCAGAGCCAGAAGTCTTCTTCAGGATTCTTTTACTGAAAAACCTGCCATGGACATTGCAGATACATTTTCTGAGTTGTTGAGGAGACCAAGTAACTGTTTAGTGAAGGAATTGTAAACATCATGAATTTGTCTAGACCTAACAATCAAACCAAGAAATACTGTAAAGAGCAGGATAACAGTGTTACTAATTTTAAGAAAATATTATTACTCAATAATACACAAAGGATGGGCAAATTTGCATTCGAGCAGCAGTATTAGTTTGTGCTGAAGCATCCTCATCGCAGATTTATATTCCTAACAGTGCTTTCCAGTCACACCCTGGACATTACACATCTGTCTGCCCACTATAAGCTTTTTTTTTTCCCCTTTTTGTTTACTTCACTAATATTTGAAATGCAATCCAAGGCATCTTGCTTATTAAACTGGAGAGACTTCAAATTTGCTTTTGTACAATCAGAGCTAATTGTCTGAGACAATTTACATCCATCAGCACCGTGTTTTATGGCTTTCAGACTCAGTGTAAAATGAATAAATAAGAGAGCTGAAATCATTATTCTCCTTTATTACTGGAGATGTGCTGGCTAATCTGAGAGTAATTTGAATGCTAGAGGCCCATCAAACACTGGACATCTGTCAAGCTCTAGCTTCAGCCACTAGTTCACAATCTGTACCACTTAGTAGCCTCCTCTTTTTCTATCCTGAACATTTCCCAGGCAAAAACAAAAGTTGGAGTTAGTTATTTATCATGTGTATTTTTTTCATTTCTTGTTTGAAGAGTTATTTGGAAAGATTTATAATTTTACTTTTTGGTTAAGCTTGGTTAAGACTTAATTTTCATGCTATTGGAGGGTGATGCTCTGGTAAATTTTTATGAGAATTCTAAGATTTCATTGCTATGTTAACAACATTATCAGATAGAAATCAGAGAAAAAAAGACAATCTGTCAATTGTCACTATCTGTTTCCCTCATAGCTGCTGTACACAGAGCCACAGAACTGTGCAAGGGAAACAACAAATGGAAAACTGGGGGGGGGGAAGAGGATACAGGTCTAGGAGGGAGACCATAAAAAAATAACTGGGGGACAGAGACACTTAGCAACAGAGGAAACAACATTTGAGGGATATGGGGGAAATAAGGGTGCAAAATAGCCTGACAAGAGAGAAAAAGAAACCAGAGAGAGACAAAGTTTATAAGTAAGAATTTGGTGTTGTGGTTTAACCCCAGCTGGCAACTAAGCCCCACACAGCCGCTCGCTCCCGGTCCTTTGAAATGTAGCTGCATGAATAACATGTAAACTAGAGTTTGAGGGAGCGGTTTAATGTATAATCAAACAGTTATGGAGCTGAGCTTACATTCAGATAAACATTTATTTATTGGAATTTTCCATGTTTGCTGTTAACTTCACAGAAGCTACAAGGATTACTTTAGCTCCGTTGAATGTTGATGTCACCGTTGGAGAGAATGCTACCATGCAATGCATTGCATCCCATGATCCCACATTAGACCTGACATTTATTTGGTCTCTAAATGGCTTTGTAATAGATTTTGAGAAAGAGCACGAACATTATGAAAGGAATGTTATGGTAAGATACTATAGATCCTTATTTAATATGTGAAAGCCTAGTTTTCTTTATTGTGAATAGCTGTCTTTTCTGTTTTACTTTTTCTATTGTGTTGGTTCAGGTCTAGAAAAACGCAGTAGGCTAAGAACATAAAATAAAATTACAATTTAGACACCTTACAGACATGTAGACACTTGCAGGTAGATACCTGAAATCAGGTATCTAAATTGACATAAGTATTTTGGTACCTCAGTTAAATCCCACTCTGATTAATAGTGAATATAGCTGGTAAGTAGGTAGCTTGACTGTAAACAGAGTGCAAAATATCTCAAAAAAGTGTGCATATGCATTCACTTTTACTTACCCATGTTTTTCTCATCAACATTTCTGGAATTTGGCACAAGTCCGGGCCAGATGGTGGGTAGGAGTCAAACAGTCTGTAAACACTGAGCGAGAAGAGTTTGTGTGAAGGCTAAACAAGTTAATACAAAGACACTCATTTTGGCACATAGAAAGAGGAATCATAGATCTTTCGTGTTTGCATGTATAGTTATCTTTTCAGTCTTCTATCAGGCTTATTCAAAATTAATACCTCGAGTAGAAATCCCTTCTGGTTATGTCTAATCACATGCTAATTTACCTAATACTCAACAACAACCTCGGAGTGGTTGCCCACACGTGTATATATTTATTCTGTTGTTCTGGGTTTAAATGATACAAAAATCCTCGAATTTAGATACCTTTTTTTTGTGCTCCCCAGAGGAACTGCATATATGGAGAGAAAAGGTTGCTAATGGTGCCTGTAGCGTGCGGGAATGCCAGGGGCCATGTTCAGTTTCAGCTCTGTGTTCAAAATGATGTACCATGTAACAGTGCCTCCTGCAGAGTCTTTCTCCTAGGCTGGCAATATTATTTGATTTCCCATGGACCAAGAGATTCTTTTTTCTCTTTCTTTTTCAATGTCTGTTTATCTCCATGTGAGAAGATTTTTCAAGCATAACTATTCTAGTCTGATTTGGAACAAACCAGTCCTTTGAGGAGTCAGAGTTGCCTCAGCCTGCCGAGTTGTAAACGTCCCTAAGAAGTCACTGCTCTCTTTCAGTGAGAGGACAAGTCCTTGTCCAACAAGCCAGTAGAACTATGCTAAGATCAGCTGAAAAACATTGAAACCCAAAGACATTTATTCTGCAATAAACCTCCCGAAAGTCTATGTCCAAACTTAGTAGCAGGGTACTAAGCAGTTTGCAGTGTATTTTGTGTTGCCTCAGGAATTACAGAATATGTAGATCCACACTAGGACACTAGCATCATTCAAAACATTTCTACTCCCTGTCCACATTTGGAAGTGCTTGGTGAAAACTAGGGAACAAAAGAGGAGACCTGGGAAAAGGGAACTATAATTGGGAATGGAAAAGGAAACATGTAGAGAAAATGAAGTAGCTAAGAGTGAGGCATCATAAGAAGGGAAATGAAGGAGGCCAGACTGCAAATCCATACCAAAGATGCAGAAAAGTTCAGGGAGGGAGAAGAATATTATTTGTTACATGAAAAAAAATTCTGATTTTTCATTTAGAAGAAGATAAACTTGGCATTATACTCAGGGAAATCTCTGAAAAAAACACAACTACAGATGTTACAGTCACTTCTGTAATGCTCAGTTGGTATTAGAAATTCCACAGCAGACATACATATGCTATATTCTCCCTATTTCTTCCCTGCTTTCTCTAGGGCAATAGATGTCTATATATTGGAAGATATCCTGACAGGAATTGCCACTTGTGTATCCAACACTTTGACATGGTGCTGGGCTACAGCTGCAGAGTTCGGAGAAGGAGCTGGCAGTCAGGAATCACCTGGTGTCAGAGGAAGCTTCCTTCCAGGGCCACAAAAACTACAGATTTCCTCATGTCTGATACCAGACAGCCTACATAAATCCTGAGATTTCATACCAAAAGTCTGGATATTCTTACCATACTGATCACTTACATACTGATTAACTGAAGTGTGTGTGGGTCTCAGTATCATTTAGCAAGGAGACCATATCATCTCATTATCGTCTCATGAGATACACTAAACAGCAGGTCACAATGTATTTTTTGAATATCACTAACTATTCTATTTAATAATATCATGCCCCCTTCTATTAATTCCCATTTAAAATAAACCGTCTCATTCTTTTTATGCATGTTATGAATTTCTTCACACAGCTTTAATCATTCTTACTGTCCTTCCCTAAAATATCTTTTATTCTTCTGTCTCTGTTTTGACCAGGACTGAACACAGTATTTTGGATGCAAAGCTATCACTAAGATATATATTGTATTATTTACAGCTATCAAATATTCCTTCTTAAGTAATCAAACTAACCATTTGGAGAATCCGTGATGCAAATGTCCATGAGGAATTTCACTCTCATGGGTTACGAAAGTGCCTTCTGCAGGTTTATTCATATTAGCAAGCTTTTTCATAAATGTCCATAGGGCCAAACAAATGTTCCTGCCAATCACCAACTTTGACACACAGGTTATTTTTTCCATGTTTAATAATATGTGCATCTTTTACTCCTCCATCGAGCAAAGTTTACCTACACCCATTAGTCATAAATTTTACAAAATTCAGTAAATTTGTGAAACTGAATTTTCTTTAGGAATATGCAAACATGCCTATAAAATATAAAATGAAAATCTAAATTAAGCTGAGCTAGAAACCTCTTTTTCTGCTTAGTCTTATAACAGCTAAAATCTAGTTTGCTTTGTCTTTAGTATACTTTGAATGCAGACTCCTCCCAAAACTAGAAGATGCTTTACAATGTAATTACTATGTCGATATGGAAAGAATTGAATATTATACTGCCTTGTTCTTAAGGAACTGTAATTGGGTCCTTTTTAATTAGGATGTGCATTTCTGAGGGCCGATGCATAGTTTGATATCTAAAAACTTGCTTGGAGGTTCTAGGTCACATATTGGTGTCGTTACTATCAATAGAGATATTTTTATCAATAAATTACAGAGCTTAATTTACATAAGTGTCTCACATTTCTCTATACATGTAAACAGTACCAAGAAAGTTTCCTGGTGCTGTTCATCCATGGTCTGTAATGTGGAGGTGTTGAGACGGTAGAGTAGTCACTGTGTTTAGACTGAAGCCACCTAACGTTCTCCCAGGCAATTCTGTTGCCCAGTTTGTGATCATTTCCTGATGACAGTCTGCATGATGCTACTGTCTTCTGGAGGGTAATAGAAGGCAGTAGTATGGCTGCACTACGTGTCATCCAGTTGGCTGCAGCACCAGTGAACTGATATTGAAGTCCCAGGTATATTACACCTACTAGGATAGATGTAGCTTGTGCACTGGCTGATATACTACGCAAAGCAATAAACAGTTATTTCCAAAAGAGATTGTTGTAAAAAGGGAAGGAAGCAGTAATATCTCCTTATAACTAATAAGGAACTGCAAGATGAGTGACTGACATGTTTTGAAAACCAATTAGATCCATCAAAATAAATCGCTTGATTTTTACAAAGCTAAGCTTACAAGATGTATAGCCCTTCTCAAAGCTCATCAGTAAATATCACAAGACAGGAATAGAAAGAAAAAAACTCCTGGATTTTGGATAATCTTGAAAATAAACAACCTTGTAGTGAAAATTGAGTTGTTTTGATAATAAGGTCCCAAATTTCTACAAGAAATCATCAACTGAATGAAGAACTTAATCCTGCTTCCTGGATCCCACAGATGTACTGCTGACATTTTCAAATACAGTCTCTCTTACAAGGTGAAGGGTGTATATGACTCAGATTATCCACTGCTAAAATATAACCCATATATTTTTTTAACATGTTACAGTTAACATACCATAAGGCTTAATTTACAGGATGTAAAATGCTTTGAGATTTTGAAAGATTCAGAAGTGTGACATTGCTTTTTTAACTGCACCTCATTAATTACAATCCTTCAGCAGTCAAATTACAATACATAATACGTATGATATTTTTTGTGAACTGTTGTCTTTTATTTACAAACGTAGATTGCTCTATCTTTTGCTAGAAATAAAAAAGAACAAAGGGAAAGAAAGAGCTTAGTAAATCTATTTTACAGATTATTTTCCACTGAACTCAAGCATTTACACCATTGTAGCTGTGATAAGAATATGACTCAGATTAAACTTCATTTTAGCACAGATTGATGCTACTTTAGTGACCTATGCAAAGCATGGAAGAGAGATGACTAATAGTATTCTCTGTTTGAGAAATGATGTGTCAGGTACAGTATGAAGCAAATGATCCTCTGAGGTTGTACATCAATTAGACTTGTACAATAATTGTGTGGGGATAAGGATTTGTGAATGATTTTTAAAATGATCAGGAAGTCTTCAAAACCTGTACAATAATAGACTAGATCCTGCAGTTCTCAGTGTTCACTGATCGATATCCTCAGGTTATGATCTGTCTTTAGTGGATCTGCAGATTAACCGTAGCTGAGGGTCTGGCCCCTAAGCTAAACATGTGCGTGGCTTTTTTTCTGCGTCAGACACCAGGGATTATGCAGTCCTGTTTTAGGTAGTGGTCAGGAGCAGACGCTTAGGGAAAGAGTATAAAATCAAGCTAAATATAGTTTCCTTCTACCTTCTGGCAAGTAGAAGGTTGCATCTGAAAATGGACCCTGCAATAAGACTCTGCTAGGTGCCAAGCAAAGGAGGGAGATCTATCTGCTTGGATGTACCATACAACCAAACTTTATAATGCTGTTAGAATTTAACTTGTCCACATTGCATAAAGGTTAGTTTATTCCTATCTCCAATATTGGAATGAACAGCCTAGTTCCCTCTAAAACAAATCCCAGATTTTTATTCCTGGAAACATTTTACATTAGGCTGATCCCAGTATTACCCAGTATGAAAAATACCATACGTGTTTGGCTCCGTTCAACCTACACAGTCCTCTAGAACCATCCCACTCTCAAAAATTTCCAAACACCCTCATGCTATAAACTGGAGTATGTCACACATACTGGTAGTTTCACATTATAAAGACAGTAAAAGTGGAAAGGAAAGTGGTGTCAGCAGCACATCCACTCCTCTGTGTTTGCATCTAATGTAGGAATGTGTCTCAACTATATTTCTAATTACATTTAGAGGAAGAATATTTCAAATCAAGACTACATCTAGAGAAATACCAAGAGGCTACCTTAATACTGGATTCTTTGGCTGCTTGGGTTAGGCTGATGTCTTTTCATTATCCTTTATTGCATAGATTGGTCTTTTGGTGATAACTAAAGCTGGGGATTAAGGGTCTGGTGTCTACCGATTTGAGAGCAAATCTATAGCTGGATTTTGTGAGGTTCAAGGAGTTAGAGAGTGAGCTGGTGCTAAAAATTCATTAAATTCTCTTTTTATAACCTTATAATAAAAAGTTTCCAGGTTAAGCTAGAGTTTGAGAATATAACCTCTAATTAATCTAATTCATTACTGGGTTCTCCAAGGCCCAAGAACTAGCTAGAAAGAGGTATTCAGAACTTCTAAAACCTTCTGGTTTCCTGCAATCTATTGTTAACTTTTACAGGCCCTGGAGAAAGGGAGTGGGCTACTGTTGATGAGGATCAAAGTTGGTTTTTATTTTTTCTTTTCTTTTCTTTTCTTTTCTTTTTTTTTTTTTTTTTGCTTAGTTACCAATAAATTTGGCATCATAATGTTTGGATTAGATTTGGGGTTAAGGCTTATTAAGAGCCAATCACTCTGCTACAATTAACTTTAGAGCTAGGGCTGAGATTTCATGTAGAATTTGGGAATATAAAGCTTCAGAAGTTCAGTTCGTTACTGCAGAGTTAGAAGTTAGGAAGAGGGAATGCTGTCCACAGAAGACAGTATCATGTGTTTCATTCTCTGTAGGCTGTAAGTAGAGATGGGAGTACAGTGTGAGTTCGGGGAGGGACTTGGGAATAAACCTTCAAAATTCCATTTTATTAACAGTCACTGAAGCGCCCACAGAATTAGGGAAAGGTCTGATGAGTCATGTTCTCTTTTAAGGTACAATTGGTCCTTCATTAATTAAAGTTAAGTTTAATTAGGGTTAGACTTCAGGGGTGGTGTTAGGGTTAGAATTTGAGAATGCACACATTCAGAGCCGTGATTACTTCTGGATTCAAAAGAGCCTGCAGGGCTAGGAAGAGGGCATGGTGTTAATAGGATCAAAATAATAGGATCTCATTTAGCTCAGGGATTTATTTCCTGGCTTTAATTACCATTATAGTAAGGATAGGGTAAGGAGTAAAAAGGGCTTGAAAAATCTGTTTTCCAGCTTACTAGTGAGTCTTGCAAGGACTGCAGAGTCATGCAGGAAGTTGGTCTCTTGGTGGGTGTTTATGTGAACTGTGAGTGTGGTTAAGGGTCTTATGATTACAGATTGATTATCTAATTCATTTGGGAGCTTTTATTTTGGTGTATGCTGCAGAGTTCAATGGATTAAGAAACTGTTTTTTATCAGACCTATCCTCTTTCTTATGGGCCTTCCCACTCACAGGATGTGAGGGCTCTACACAAGCTTGCAGGGTTTGGGAATTACAAGCTTCATTGGTCTGCTTAACAACATACCTGCCAGAATTTGCAGAGTGAAAAATAGGGTTAGTATTCATAACCACCATGGCCTCATCTTTCTTTAAGACCATGGATAGATATCTTCACCATGGGCTTAGGGTTAAGGTAAGAGTAGTGCTAGCATTCAGTCTGGGTGCTCAGAGTAGTGGAGAAAGTACATCGAGAAAGATGATGGTGGCAGTTCTTTTGCAGCCATACTACTGTCAGTGACCAACATCAGGGCTCATTCTGGTGGTGAAAGTAGTGGTGATGATGGTGGTCTCGTTTTCAGGCTGGACAGGAGTGCTGGCAGTGGTGATATCTGTAGTTGAGGGTAAGGGATAGAAGTGAAGTATGCAGGCAAAAGTGATGATGCAGGGGGAGAACCGCAGGCTCCCCTGCTGCTGTCCTACATCACAGGAGGTGGGACTGGTGCTCCTTCCTCTCCTCACTCTGCACCCACTGTGGAAGTGTGCTCTTCAGTGCAGGGTTGGAATCAAGGTCCATGTGAGCTGAGGGCAGTGGCGTGTTTTGCAGAGGCCAGTAAGATGTGAAGGGGGCTGATCTTGAAGACTGCCACATTTTCTTCTCATGTGATGGACCAGCCAGTACCCTGGAGACACGGGTAGGGGCATGTCTTGGGTATGGGAAGTTGATTCCTGGGTGTATTGGGTAGCATGCTAACTTGGGAAGAAGGAATTAGCCTTGTTGTTACAGCCATACCTCCTCTTGAATGTGATGTGGAGGTTCCCTCTGAGTGCATAAGACTGAGAGGTGGATTTGGGTCAGGGTTTGGAAAGCTGCCTCTCCTGAGACCAGATTTACTGATGTTTGGGATGGTTCTGAGAGTGATTTAGAGGTTAGTAACCCTCAGTTCACCTCTTAAGGATAATTAGCAGGTCACTTTATGTTTATCAGATCTTCAGAAGTTCCTGACCATCTTTGATTAGGATTAAGATTCAGTTCCCTAACCTTAAATCATACAAGCTATTGTATTCTCTTCAGATGCTCTGAAATAAGAAGGGGGTTGAACTTCATGATGATCAGGGTACTACTGTTCAGTTTGCTTGTGCAAAGCTTATCTGTGAAGTTAGGAAGAAGCGAAGGTTCCAGGGAAAGCTGGTAGCTTGTAGCTTTAAGGCAACTGTGCTTGAGTCACAAAATGGAATATATTGTCTATGGTCTCAACCACCCCATCTACTGAGCCAAGCATTTGTCTCCGGTTGTATTAAAAGCCTCTGTCACTTCAAAAGGCCAGTGTTTTTTTCTTGAAACTCAGAGAGTTCTTACAGGGATTTAGAAGATCATGGTCTGTCAAGCCACTTATCCCATCTTCCCTTACGACTAGGTGACATGCTGTAAGGTTTGAAGGCAAAATTGCTGTTTGTGTTATGAGTGGGCGATAAAAAGATATAGGAACTCAGTGTATTGATATATTTTTGTAAAGGAATTTGAGGTAGGAAAAAGGTTAATCTTGAAGGTTGCCATTGTATCATCTTTCAGGTGATGGACCCATCAGGTCTGTATTATAAGGTTTAAACACAAAGAAGACGTAATTAAGGTCAGGACTTGGAAATGTAATCCTTTAGGGAACTGGTTCTGAGGGTAAGCTGAACTCAAGAGATGAATCATGTTACATACCATCAGTGCCACACCTGCATGAGTTCTGGCAGATGGGACCTTCAGGAGGTTTAAGAATAAGGTGAGGATTCATCTCAGAATTTGAGAGGTTTTGTATCACACCTCAGAGGGTCTTGAGACTGAGTCAGAAACTGTGTCCATCAATACTCTGAAGACATGTTCTATAAAGAGCTAGTTCAAGTAAGTGTGGATAAAGTGGCCAAAGCCAGATGAAAGAGACAATTTAATAGAAAAATATATTTGATAATTAGGAAATGTGTCAAAGCATCTTACTAGATGCCTCATAAGTCATAAGCCCATAATTACAACTTCACTGGTTACAAAATAAAATTTAGTTAAGGAGCAGCTATAAAACTAAGAAAACTGTAAGTGTTGATAGGAGGAGAAAGTAATGCAATTCAACTGATAAAGTTATAGCACATAAGAAAATATGTATCACCAGCAGAGTGAAAGATAACTTTAAACAACTCCTTATAATAATAATAAAAAAGGATCTTTAATAGGTGAAGAAATGGCAGAATTTCTAGCTCTAACAATGCAGGAAAGTTCTCCAGAGAACAGATATTGTGGACATATCAAATTAAATACCTTTTATGTCAGTAGTAATCTAATAGGAATATAGCATATACTGAATGGAGTAGAAATTAACAGGGTGAAACTATAAACAAGGAGTCATCACTGAACTGTCACTTTTATAATTGGGTTCTGTTGGTAGTGCTACGCTATGTTTAATGGCTTGGAAGAAAACATGAAAGTTATCTAGTATTACAGATGATGCAATGATTGAGGACAAGTGACCAGTTCAGAATAATCTGAATCACGCAGAGACCTGGCAACAAGCAAAGTGCACGGTGGTATACCCAAACACAAATTTGTGCAGATAATAATAGAAAGGGTAGGCTACGTTTGGAAGGACTGGGGGTCTCTCTCTGCAAGACTAGAGATTCCAAAAGGACTTTGGGGACCACGGTAAAGATTTAAGCAAATATGTGCACTTGATGCAGCAGGGCCAGCAGGGCTAATGCCAAACTTACAGGGGAATCTAAGGAGGAAAATATCTCCATGCTTGTCACACTTTCACACTTTCAACAATTTCTTACCAAATGTATTAGCTCCCATGTTATCATCATTATGTTTTACTTTATAAACTTATCCAGGTTATATATATTCATTTTGAATATAGTAAAATAATACCAATGACTACTGGAGCAAATTATCCCTTTGCTGAGATAATTTCAATATCGCTGATAACTTTCTTCTCTAATAGTGTATTTTGTTTTTCTTTTACATCTGACTTTACTTTTATGAATTTTGGCAACAGAAGATTCTTCTCTTGGGTTAAAGGACAATCAAGTGTGTCTTCATTCTGACTGAACTAGAAATCCAATCTTAATTGGATTTCTAGTTCCCATAGCTGAGGTTGTAAAACATTGGGGACCCTTCCCTTCTGTAATGAGGGTGTGCTTATCAGCTTATAGATAAGGGCATATACCTGTGCACACCTATTTCTAATATTTTTATGTATAAACAAGTTCATCCTTTGCAGAGAGATTCTGTGGTACAATGTGTTTCTCTCCATCTATGCTCTCATTGACTGTTTGGATAATTTCAGTGATAGGACTGTATTTTTCCCTTTCTGATTAGAGAAGTCAACCTAAGGGGGGAAAAAACCCACAATGTTTCCAAAGGAGGTCATTTGTCTTCACTGTTTATAGTCCACAATAAATATTGACTGCAACTATTGAGAGGATAAAATATTATCTTTCCTTATTTCATGGAAATAATCATTGCTCTCAAGTGCTGAAACTGAGATATTTACTTTCAGGAGTGCAAATAATGATAATATTACTTTTTTATATTATACTAAAGTCATATTCCTGCATGCAAGATTCATTTTTTTTAAAATTAACTGTCTTCAAATATTTAAGATGCATTGAGAAGGCAGCTGGAATAACAGTTTTACTGGGAAAAATGTTTCTTCGAAAGGATCCCCATCAAGTGAGTTGTCATCTCAGGCTCTTGCAGCTCTGCATAATGTAGTAACATTAAGGTTCAGTGAATGAATATTGACCTTCCTACAAGTATTCCTTAAACAAAATGTATAGTGGATGAAATATTTTAAACAGGATTTAACAGATCCCGTTCAGTTTTTAAGTGCAATTTCCTTTGTATTGGATGTGTTGAATTTGTAGGACTGCTTATTACTTCAGACAATCTCAATGACTTTCATTGAAAAAAGAGTGGTCAGTACCTGGCAGAACAGGTTCAGGGAGCCGTGCAAAATGTTTTTGTATGTATGACTCACCCAAGAAAATAAGAATAACCTGAGGATATGCTGACTGCAAGGAGTTTTGACACCGCTGCATCCATGCTGTGACAGAGGTGAAACTCTCCAGCTCAGCACCAGTACAGTGAAAGGGAATCAGAAGTTATGAGGTTGGCAGGATCCCTGAAACTAGTGGCACTCGAATTAAAGGGAAGACAGCTCTTACTTTTAATAAAAAGACAGAAGCTAGAGACAGGTGAATCATTTCAGGCACAGAAGCTCCTTTTGTGTAACTTCTTCCATTTCTAATGCTGAAAGTGATCAGATTTCTCCCTGAGACTCTGCTATGACCAGAAGAAGTACTAACCCCCGTGTTCCTTGCCTTTGACATGAAGACAGAGACAAAACTCACTATTTTTAAAAAGTTTGTGTCTTACTATTCCAAAGGCAATATTTGAAGCACTAACAGTATCAAGCAAAATGAAAAAACTTTCATGTGAGATTTTTGTCCATTTTTGTATACTGTGAAAATGCAAACAGGCAATAGTCTAGGGATGAAAAAAGAACAAACAGTCACACAGAAAAGCATCCCACTTTTGGAGAGGGGGGCTTTTGAACCCTATTTCTTCTAACCTTGGGTCCTAGATTTAATTAAAATCTGAAGAATTATGGTGCAATTGACATATATTTGATTTTACCCATTCGATTTTGCTGGAATAGTGAGATGTGAATAGAAAGCACAAATATAGTATTCCGATTATACAGGAGTGATTGTTCCTCTTCTTTTCCTTGTCTTCGTACAGCATCAAACCCAGAAATATCTGTTATTTTGCCTGTGCTAGGGACTCTGCAGAAGATACTGAAAGTTTGATCCTTTGACATTTAAATGAATAGGGCAAAAGCAGACTTCAGTGATTTTCGCTCTGGCTCTAGGCTTGACAATAAGAGATCAAAGAAGTTATAGAAGTGTGAAATGAAGGAGGTGGAGGGGAAAAAGGAAAGGAAAGTAATGAGTATTGAATATTCAGTCATCAAGCATGATTAATACAAGTGATTTAAGGGCAAAATCTACAAAATAATAAAGCTTAGACTGTTTTCCTGATATGGCTGGGGGGTGAAAAGAAAAAAAAAAAGAAAAAAAAACTAAATAAACACAAAAAACTTTGCAAGTAATAATAGAGTGTAAGGTTGATTATGGCAACACATTTAGACTGAATAAGACTTCAAGTACATTCCTTTTTGGCTAGTCATAAAAAGAGATCAAAAGCACGAGCCTAGAAGGACTGATAGCTAAATGTTAATATTACACCCAATTTATTTGTAAGGAGGTCAACATTATTTTAAGGTTCTTTATTAGTGATATAATTTATCCAGAGCAGTACAAAAACATTTATGTGGAGAAGTGAAAGGGTAGCAAGTAGGCTAGCTGTGCTTTAATCAAAACAAAAGGAAGGCTGAGCAGGGAATGTGTCTGGAATGTACCAAAGGAAACCAGGAAGACCATGACAGACCACATCAGGCCTCCTGCAGATAAAAAAAACAGTTTCCAAAAAAAATAACCCCAAACCCAAACACACAAAACAACCAATTTTTGTTTTGAAGGTTACATTCCTCAGCTTACTCTTCCACAAGGCTATTTCATTCTAAGGATGAAATTTTCTTGAAGTTAAATGATTTTGTAACTGACTTCAGTCTAATTTACCTTTTAATTTTCATATGGAAAATAACAGCTGCATCATGCCAACAACCTTTTATAAGCAGAATTATTCTGTTGTAATGAATACTACCAGTTATGAATACAAACCCCATCATTCTCAACCACACTATTCTGATAACCGAAACAGATCCTGAACTACAGCTTGCATTGCCCAAGTGACTCCATAGAGAGTGGAAGAGGGAGCTGTATATTAAGGTGAAAATTCTGTTATATCTTTACTGTTGTTTTTTGTTTGTTTGTTTGTTTGTTTTTTTAAATATTCTATTTTTTGGCATGGTCCAGATATATTAGATGAATGCCCAAATAACTTTAGACAAAATTAGTCATTAAGGATAGCCATAAAAATGTCCTTTTTTAACAAAAAAAATTATTAAATTGTTAGGAAGGTGAAAGGAAGAAGGCAAAGTAAAAGGAATGAAATGGAATGGACATGCTGGACCCTGTTAACTCCTAAGTGCTGTCACGAAGAAGCTGTACAGCACATGTGAATTCAGTTTGGTTTAACATGTTCTATATGTGTGTAGTGAAGCAAATTAGGTTCTGCTGATCTTCAGCTTGGATCACTATTTGCCCCACTGTAAATGACATAAAATGCTCCTGAGTGAGAGAGCAGCACTTAAACTTAGAAAGCAGCCACTTAAATGATGGCACAAGATGAACGATGACCGGACAGGTCTGAGAGAGGTGGAGAGCTATTGGGAGAGCACAAAAGACAGCAGAACAGAGGGGGAGAGAGCAGTCAATAAGCAACCCCGGGAAGACTTCAGAGTGACGACGGCTCCCAGTTTATGAAGGGGACAGGACAAGATGACAACAAAAGTGGATATGAACTTCACTGGACAGGCAACAAGTAGGAACAGTACACTGTGCTCAGAATAGTCATTTTGGGGCATCTAGCAGGAAATATTGGCATTTGGATGTTACACTTATTTGGGAATGGTGCGCTCTGATTTACAAAATCCAACTTTTCTTATTTCTGACTGCTAAGAATACTATATTTGTATTAATCAGGTAAAACAATTACAAGGTGTATAATGTTTGCAAAAAAAAAATATTAGAAACCAGATGCTGAACTAATTTTGTATATCTGTTTTTTAAAACCCACTCATTTTAATGTTTTAAAGTTATATGGATTTTCTAAGACTTGAGGGACATTGCAATAGCAAAGGATGAACATTATTATTTTTTCCAATTTCATTTTAAGTTAAAGCCTTAGCAGAAATATAAAGACAATATCTTCTTTTTATTCAAGGTTGGAAATAGATAGGCCTTCCGTATACACTCAGTCATACAAACTTCTCGCAATCTTACAATGAGTTTTTTATTTTATTATTATTACTACTGGTACTGAAGTGGGTCTTTTCTGTTCCTTTGGGGGTTGGGTTTTTTTGCCTTATGGCTGCTTTCAGAAAGAATATCGATCCATTTTGGCTGTCATGTTGCTTATTTGAGAGGAGACTAAATCACTCCAAATCAGTACTACTTTTTTTTTTTTTTAGACATACATTGATGTCTGATTAACTTACATGGGACCAAACAATAGCATCAAACTTCTATCCCCTTCTATTGGTACATCAGAATTCTCTGTGCTTGAAAAATGAAGCTGTTCACTATTAGAAGTAGTCAGCCAATATAGATAAAAGGACTTCTGGGTCACCTGATCCATTAAGCACTTTCCAGGTATATTGCTCACCACCACTGGGGGCAGTGGGAATTCTACATACAGTGACAAGTTGCCATGTTAGTGTCTAATATATTCAAGTCCCTTGTACATGGACAAAAGAACAAATAATTACTTTTAAGATTTTCCCTAAAACTAACCAAATGTTTAAGCTCCCAAAGGTTGCTTTTCTATTTTTATGTACACAACTTTTGCTTTATAAAACATCTGCGTCTATATCATTGGATATAAATGCTGGTGAATGCATGATCTTGAAAGAAATATGTCTGCACAGATATTTGTATATAACATAACCTGCAGACCTTTTGCCTAAAAAACTGTTTGGTAAGCTAAGTACTTCAGCCTATTCATGGTTTGCACATTAAAAGGCAACATTTTTTGAGCTATTACTTCAGAATTAACTCAAAATTTGATCTCTGCATAAAGAACAAGCTGTTGGAAAGTGCTGCTCCATTTCAGGATACAAAAGAAACAAAACCAGAAGTTTGGGGACAAAGAGCTTCCTAAGAACATTTACACATATTTTTAATCCCTTCTTCCCCTTGAACTTAAATCCTCCATTTTTATGTTTTATAAAGGTAATTTAGATAAATATATGCAAATTCTTCACAAACTATGTTTCTAAAAAGGCCACTGTTCACCAAAAATTGTGTTCAACAGAACAGTTCTGTCTGTCCTGTTGTCAACAGACAGACAACCACCATGATTTTCCTCAGGATAGACCTATTATTTGTCTAATTTGGTCTTTACTTTCATTACTGACAATTTCATCCTTGGCATCACCACTCATAGGAGCCTTTAGTACAGCAGCACAAGCATCTCTCTCTGGCTGTGGTTTCCTCTAGCTGGTACTGCACAGGCAGTGCCACAACATTTCCACTATTAGATGATCTACTTTTTCTAACCTAAAGGGTGGGAGTGTTGTATTCCTCTGGCCCTCATTCATACCTGAGACAGACTCTTAAGAGTAGAGGCTTTGTGACATTTCTATACAGTAATAAAAAAGGAAGGCAGTTTTGACCTTTTACTCCCACAATTACGCTGGGTGATAACATATGAAAAATAGGCCTGTTGTAGAAACAGTATAAGAGTTTCTGGGATACTAACACTGCTTTGCGTGTATATTGATGTATTAGTGTGTTGTATGGAGAAAAGCCTAGTAATGTGATATTACTGACCACCACACCATATTCAAATTATTTTTTCTTTTGGTGATAGAACTAGAACTGTTGGCTCTGCGGCCTGTGTGATTAATATCTCCATCTAAATACTTGTATAAAACAGAGAATAGGCTGTTTTCTACAATATTTGCCAATAATTTGCCAGTCTTTCACATAGATTGCTGAAAAGCTGAGTAATTCAAAATAAATCCATGGTTATGCAATTCATGGCTGGACAGGAGAAGGAGAAACTGTAAAAGTAAAAGTGAATTAAAAAAATTGTGGTTTGCATACCAAAATGGTTTGTGTGTGTATGTTTATACATATGTGTGTGTATGCACACTACTGCAAACTGCTGGATAGAGCTGGAACTGTTCTTTTGTAAGTTCATTATGGTTGAGCAATAACAGCCTTCCCTGAGTAAAGGAACGGAGACAAACACAAGCTTTTGGTGAGCAGCGAGGTCCAGCTGCGTGTTCTCCCGTCGGCTGTGAGGGTGAGAACAGATTTGCGGTACAGAGCGGTAGCAAAGGACAACCTGCAGCAGGGCCATGGCTGAAGCTGTCTCCTTGCTTTCAGTGCATGGGGGAGATTTGAAAGCTACTTCTGCTGTGATGAGAAAGGGTGAGTTAGTAATGCTGTGTCAAGGGAGCCAGGGCTAACAAGGAAGTGCAGCTTTGTTAATGAGCCCTGGAAAATTTTTCCTGGCAGATTGGTGTTTTCAGAACAGCAAAATCTGAACTTTTTGGTGGGACGTTCTGACTGACCACTGTGTCCAAGACCCTTTCACATGCAAAGTCCTCTGTGCCCCAAAATCCTTTATAAATAGACAAGTGAATTACCTATAGTCTATTGTTGGAAGTTATTCCAGTGAACGTGCAATATTTCTCCCAGATGGATCTTTTCTCTTGCAAGAAGGCAAGAAGTCGGTGCTGTGCTAGTTCAAAATGTGGAGCTGGGTAGCCTATTATTGACAGGTAAAAAAGGAGGATACAGAAATCATTAGACAGCTTGCTTCTGCTTTGCTTCCTAATTAATCAGGTGATAAAAGCACCTAGTATGAGAGTTCAAGACAGACAGACCATGGATAACAGTGATTCCAAGTCTTAAAAGGATTAAATGAGCTGTGCTCTGCTAAAACAAAATGGGGTAGCCTTTGCCAACAGTTATATTCTTGCATTTGCTTGGAAGCCAGGAGGATTGTGTGATGTTACTGCCACCAAATTTAACCCATTGTATATAAATCAAACGGGAATTTTCAGATAATGGCTAAATATCTCAGATGGAGTAAATCCACAAAGCTCCATAGGAGCCAAGAGATGTGAGCAGTTTTACACCCCATAGGAGTGCTGGCAGCAACGTTTCAAAGGAAGAAAAGGATGATGCCTGGACTTGGAAAATGCTGGGATAACATCCTCAATGGAGATATGTGAAGGTTGTGCTCCAGACAAAACCTTTTCTCTCTTCTCTCTCTCCCCCCTCCCCTTCCTCTCCTTCTCCCTCTTCCTCTCCTTCTCTCTCTCC
>NW_008795017.1:6714463-6738405 GCF_000699145.1 Aptenodytes forsteri
GCCTCTTCCCCTTATTTCAACTCAGAATTGTTTTAAACAAGAAAGAAATTGACCAAGAAATTGGGATGTGGGCTGTACAGTGAGCAGCAAGCTACCACCCAATGAATCCTTCATTTGCATTTCTACAAAGTCTTTAACCATAACATCTCAAAGCCATTTTCTATGATAGGTCTGTGAAGAGATGCAACAGCTCTCTGAGGTAGCTATTTTATTAGCACCGTTTTAAACCTGCATAAAGACACATAAAGTTCAGGTGGTAGCCTATACATTAAAGTATCAGCATGGTGTTCACCAATGGCTCTGCTTTGTACCTAGTCTTTTCTGTGGCTAATTTGGATCTAAATGCTCATCTAGTTGTGTAATGTGGGGTTCATTATACTTTAGACACCTGAAAATTAGGCATTTAAGACAAATTTATTATTCATGCTCCCCCTGTGGTCAAGGAAGAGCGACACACTTTCAAATTAATGGTTCCTCTAATCTTAAGATACGTATCAGGTGTCTAAGATTTGTAGGGTGAATTGCCCCCAGGAGATTAAAATTTTTTACTTTAACAACAGATGGAGCCTTAGAAAGCCAGCTTAGATTTGAGGTGCACATAAATATAACTGAGGCAGACATCATCCTAAAACTCATTGGTTAATGTCTTTATGATGCCCCGCTCCTAAATTTGGGAATGAATCTCATAATGTAAAACTTCAACTTGATACTACATTTTCATCATCAATTTCCAGCATGCTGTGATTGCATTGCACAACTGTCTTTGCTTCCCTGGCAAAATGGAAAAAAATAATCCAAAAGTCCAATGCCTCAGGAGCACTAGGAGTTCAATTTTATAAATACCACAGTAGTTTTCAGATCAAATAGTGACAGTAGCAAGACTGACTGCAGAACTCTATAGTCCAGTGTGCTACAACCTGCATATGTATTAGTGTTTTAGCATAGGTACTGGCACCTCCATCCACACAAAATTAGTTTTGGATAAAAGCCATGCAAGTCATTAAACAGAAAAGTAGCAGCTGAAATGCAAAGTTGCATGGGACTGAGTTGGTAAATTCTGCAATATCACTTCTGTAAGGTGAACTTTATAAGGTAATGGAGAAAAAAAAAAAAGTGGTGTTTCAGAGATTGACTCAGCTGAATGAATCAAATAGCATATATTATTTATTGCAGCTCTTGATTTGTGAAAATGTATTGCTCAGACTGTGCTCCCTTCTTCTCTATTCTTTGTATTCTCTTCTCAATTTCTTCAACATAGTTCAGACATTTAGATGTGAATTTCGGTATCTTTCATTTACATAGTATTTTTCATCATCCCAGAGCACTTCACAAATTTAAGAATGGAAAGCAGAAATTCTGAGGCAGATTGCAGCTGGCTTTTCTTACACATGCAGAGCCAGACTTTCCCCCCGAGCATCCCTCCTCCCAGCTGCAATCCATGCAATCTTCTCACTGCAAAGAATATTATACACAAATACCACCTGGACAAAGAAGTGGCCAGAAAGAGGAAATGTCATTGTGTGCTGCTTTATTTGACATCAAGTGAGTGCTTCCTGCACAGGGGAGCATATAAACAGTTTTCTTTGCTGTATACCCGTATCATTTCCCTTGTAACCAGCTCACAAAAACCCCCAAACAAATCACATATATGTCTGTTTATATATATGTGTCTGTATGTGTATATGTACATATAGGTGTGTGTACTTTCTTCTAAGCATCATTTAAAATTAAAAAAATAATAAAATACTAGAGAATTTTCTGTCAAGGTCTGCTGTCAATAATGTGTAGCAGTAACACACAGCAGTTTGGGGAGAGAGTCTTCATTTGTTGTCGAAGCAACCAGGGGGGATTTTAGAGAGGTGAAATGTAATTACCTCTTACAAACTGCATAACAATGCTTTCATTAATTTCATTTGAATATTATCTTTCATTACAACAGCTCTGCAGACTTCTGCAGGTGTGAATTCTGAATTACCCACTGACTGGAAAACATAATTTATAACCTTTTAAGCTTAACCTAAACTAAAAAGAACAATACATATAAGATTATGCTTATAGACTTGGAGGGGTTTGAGTCTTTCAGCATTGAATAAATGAATTAGTTCTATTGGCTAAGAAGTATTTTTAGTGCTTATTAAAGGGACACCTAATAACAATGAAAATTCAGGAGGTTGTATGTGCATACAGTGTGCTATTTATGTGGTTTCTCTGAGAGAGAATTTGGGTATTTCCTGTTGTCTACCCCTTTGAACAGCATGAACAGATATTTCTAAATTAATATTCCAACTGAAAAAAAAACAACCAACCAACAAACAGATTCCTTGTGGAAATGAACTTTTGGAACTGTTGAGAAAAATATTTGTTGCGTTTGAGGATATGTCTTTGTGGAGCTAGAGCTTTTGCATGCATGATACTTAAGCCAGCTTTCAAGAAGGATAAAATGTCTTTCTTTTTATCTACAAAACTAATCTGAAATGCACGTAGGCTTCAAAAATAAATAGGCTGCTCACAGAGAGTGCTACCACTGCCTGACTATGAATTCTTTCTACTAAGAACACTGCTTTTCTTGGTGAGATTCAGGGGGGAATTGTCCATTTATGCCACTAGGATTTACATGTCTAAAATGCTTGTTGACATGTACAAAATACAAACTGACTAAAAACTAAACTCAGAGATGAGGTTCTACGCCACAGGATTAAAGTAATGGGAGCAATCTGAATGGAAAGCATCTGACACATTTTGGGGCCAGCTGTCCGTAAATTGCCCCTTCTGTGCTAAGGTACTGTGTGGTCTCTGCTTCACTGCGTCATGCTGCAGCCATGCTACAAAGGCAAAGCTGAAAGCCAATATTCAAATGAGGCCCGAAACAGAAATACTATTTTTCTCCATTAGAGGGTGGTCCCTCCTCATCATGGTTCAATTCCACTGGCAGCAGGAGAAGACCTGCAATGCAGTCAGCTGCGTTGTAGATGACACATGAATCAGGAGACGTCTGCGTCCTTCCTTCTCACGTCTTACTCTCTTTTTGAACACAGCAATTAAAGAAAATGAGTGTACGTAGTCACAGGCCAAGTATGCACAAACATACATGCAGTACCTGTCTTCATGCATATATTATGTATGCACACAAACGAGGGCACCTGCACATGCATGTATTTGTACCCATAAAGCAGCTTAAAAACAGCTTACAGCTTTGCCGTAGCATCTGTAGCGAAAGGAACTGAATTCACCATTGCACAATTATTCTTCTGTCAATAATGTCTACTTGATTTCAGCCATGCTAATGAACTGTACACACTTTTAAAAACATTTGGCATATGTATATATGTGCACACAAATAATGTATTAGAAATAAACTTTACATTAAGATAAAGTTGTGATTAGGAATTTGAAAGCCAGAAAATGTCAAAATGCTACTTGCCAAACAAATCTTGCTGCACTCTCGTGTGAGTCTGAACAATATAAAAAGCCTTTCACAACATGATTGCATTCATTATTGTAACACCCTAATTCCATGCAGGCAACTCTATTCATTCAGCATGTTTTCAAGATTATATATACATGGAGTAGGATTCTGCAATGTCTTTTTACAACTCAAAGTTAATAATAAGAAAAAATCTTCAATAGAATTTCCTACTGTACAACATACTATGGAATAAGTATTGCAATGAAATGTAAGAAAGAATTGCTGCTGGCATAATGAAACCACTTACACTTTGTATTTCATTAGCTTAATAGTAGTGAACTGTCTCATTCACAGCATTGCCTATTATGAATTGTACATGACATATAAAAACCACAGAAAAGGGCTTTGGAGATTTTTTTTGTAACCGTAAAAACCCCAGAATCTCCTTGAAGACGGGCCAAAATAGAGAAAGTTGATCCCCTAAAGAAGTTTGGACACTGAGCACCCATGAAAGCAGACTGTTATAAACAGATGAAGATGGAAGTATAGGGCAACAACGCTTCTGTTTAAAATTGACATTGCTCCATTAAAGGCACTTCGAACTAGCAGAGCGTCTGGTCCCTCATCGCAGCCTGCACCTACGAAGGCATTTAATTCTACAAAAGTAATCTGGCAATGGAACCAGTGAAATAGTGAAATGCTTCATATTGCGCACATATTTAAATATTTCTGATCAGGAGCATAGTATTTATCTCCTCCCAGAAACAAGCTTAATTCCCAAGCAGTCAAACGGATCTATTTTCTGAATGTCAGTTTTACCGTCTAGGCTACATCATACAGCTGCAAGTCCTAGGAGTATGTCCCTTCTGAATGCTTACATGTGAGAATTTTTCACAAAGTTGTCATAATCACCTCACCTACAGAGAGGCAAATATCAAAGGTTTTGTTATGCTTAAAAAACACCTATTCAGAAAAGATACCAATGGAGAATAGACATTTCTTTTATCACTCTCTCTCTTTACTATTCTCCCTCATGTTAAAGCTAAAAGAAAGCATTGCATATGAAATATTTTCTAGATCCCTACCAGCGAAAATAAACAAGAGACATACATTTGCCTCACTAATTCAGTACGGTCAGATTTTGAGAACTAAAGCAATCTTTTCAGGATTGTTATTCAGCCTTCAGATTTCAAAGATGCACGGCATATGGGCTTGCTATCCATCAGCTCAGCCTGATTGTAAGCCTCAAACCTAACAAGACTGCACTTTAGAAACAGCACATGAGCATTTCCTTGTAGAGAGTATGGCAGAGTAGCAATAATTTGTGAAAAATGTAGATCTGCACAGTGCATGCTACAAAACAATTTATGCGCTAGAAGTGTAGAGCAGTGATCATCTTAGAATAAGGCCATTCTTATTCAGTGAAAGACTCAGACAGCTGTTGTATGGACAAAGCTTAATATTCCTTCATTTCCCATGCAAGCCTATTTTTCAAGCCTACAATGTCCCCACTCCACTGAGTTACATTTAAAACTACCTGGAGAGCTTTTTCACGCGGAGCTTGTGTTACTCATTCTACATATGCTGTGAAGTTCACAGATGAGAAATGTGAGTGCCTAAAATAAATACTACATGAACCCTGAGATGTGTGAGGGCCCTTGGGAGTTCAGCAAATGAAATGCCTATCAGTCTCTGACACAGCAGACGCTCCCTACAATTGGCAGCTTCATGCTTCATTATGCATGGATCAGATATATAGGTATGGCCCCAGGCAAACTCCCTGGTTTAATGGAGAGGTGCATGCTGGGGAAAGGCAAATGTCATTTGCCCATGAATTTGAAAGATGAGGGGAAAGGGGGAATAGATTTGATTAATCAAATGTATGAGGGGTTTATTTTCTACCATTTATCCTAGAGTTTCCTCACTGAGAGTTATTTCCAGCATTATATGCATTGCACCTTTTATGTTTTGTGGATTTGACAATGTTTAAAAATGCAATTATTCTTGTCCACCCAGCTGAACAGGTCCACAATAAATAACAAGCAGCCAGGTTTGTTACCTTCAGGAAAAAATAAAATAAAGATAAAATTTTTGCTGCCTTTTTTTAATCCTTGGAATATGCCCCATGTTTATAGCACGAGGTCAGCAGACAGACTTGCTGAAATTGTGCAGATTCTGTTAAACATCATTAAAACATATCATGCTGCCTTAATGAATAAAAACTATTCTAGAGACTCAACTACTGCTGGATGTTAGTCATGGGTATTCCCTGTACAGGACAAAAAAAATCTAGTAACACGTCAGTTTGTTTCACATACATGTAGTTCTAATTAAAAGAAACAGTGAAAATGGCAAATCCATCCTGATCCACAATTAAATGAGGTGGAAGGGAAGAGGGGGAAAGAATAAAGGAGAAACTCATTACTGATAGTCTCTTAAGAAAGCAAGAAAGCCTAAAATGTTTATGGGAAAGGAAACTGTATTTCGTCATTCCTGAGAAAATTATGACCCCGAGGGATCAACTGAGAAAAAGTGCTACTGAGCATTGGTGTGTCTTAATGAAAACCCTTCTTACCTCCTGCAGCATTTTCATTCTGAGATTTCAATCATGATATGTTCTGTCATTTCAGCTTTAAAATATCATTGTAAAGCTTTTTTCTACCATGCCAGTAACAATCATGTCAGATTCTCTTTGGGGTCATTTATATACATACGTGTATATACATCTGTGTGTTTGTGCATCTTTTTCACTGCAAACATTCCACAGAATGGCGTGGAACTGTTTGGAGCCTAAAAAAAAGGATGAAAATAAAGTAAATGAAGTCTATAAAACTTAAGAAGATAAGCCATCAGCAGCTGTAAAAAATAGAGTGACAGAGAAAGAAAAAGAAAAAGAATGCCACTAATGTCTCTCAATACTCTTTCCGTGTGTTCAGACAAGTTATGGCTAGGAATGTAAAACTTGAATTTAAAGAAAGTGCATCTGGTGGAGATTAAAAAGGATAAAGAGGAGAAAATCAGTTTGATGTACACTTCAAAATGCTGCTCATAATATAGTTTGTTCTATTACTTGAAAAGAGGGTATCACTGTTCTTTTATGTCTAGTTTTTAATCCTATGCTTTTAAAGTATCTTTTATTTGCTCCTATTTGAGGTGAATTGCCTCACTTCAAACCTTAAATCTAGTTTGAGGATTTTGACTTTGGAGTGGCTTCCTTTGAATATTCTTCTGAAGTTATATTTTATCCTCCATTTTACCAGTTCTCAGGTTTTACTGGGTAGTTGTGAATATGTGATCCTCTGCGGTGAGAATCACCTGCAGGCTCGGGAATGCACGTTTCATACTAAAGCTGCCAACGTGTTGTGTCAGGGTCAGGAGAGAGGTATTTTCTCAAGCTTGCTGAATTGTAAACATGAATATAGTCACACTGAGTCATGTAAACACAAATGCCATTTGCCATTTTTATTGCTATTTTTATATCCCACACCACAACTCTATCATTAGCTGCTGCTGCTGTAAAAAAAAACCACCCTAATTTTGGTCGGTTTTGGAGCTTGTTAGTATCTAGAAGGTGAACTTCACTATGTAATGATGAACCCATAAATCCCTCTGAAATCAATTAGACTTTTTATCTGTTGGTAAACTTCTTAGTCTTTTATTAATAAGATTATAGAAAAAATGAAAAATTTGAACTTCTACTACCACTTCAGTAAATGAAGAACATGAAACTAAACTCAAGGAGCGAGAAACCATAAGCAAAACATAACAATGGGATGCATGAAATACTTGAAACAAAAGCTGAAACTCCCTTGGACTCAAGTGGTCCTTGGGTATGTTACAATTTTTCATAAAAATTACAAGAAATTTATCAGTTTTCTTTTCAGGACTTTGTGCCCAACTACTGTGGAAGGTCTTTGTGATAATTCCGGTATTTTTTATTCTGTGTTTTAACATCACTTTGCTTGGTGAGGTATTGACGGATGACCGGTGCCTGTAGTTCAAAGATAGAGACAATAAAACATTAAGAGAAACTATGAAGCCATTGAGGCATGATAATTTGAGACTTGGTGCTTCTCACTGCATTCATTTGTAAGTTCAAAATTCAAGATATACACATGTATTGTATACAATTCTCATTCACATTCAAGCAGAGTGGTGCTTGTCTTTCAAGTAGACATAAATTGAATTGAATTCAACACAAAACTACTTTACACTGCCAAAATGATATAAAACGGCCTCAGCGAAAGGAAAATTCAGGCTCTCAGAAGAAGCAAATTTTTTTTAAAATTTATTTTATTTTAACTGAAAAAAAAACCCCTACCTGTAGTCACTCAAACTCCTTTGGCATGTTTCAACTCACAGGCATATATGTTAGTAGCACACAAATATCACTAATCAAGAGAAAAAAGCACAGATATTTCTGGGCTATATGAGGCAGCTGATTCGGCTCAGTCAATCAGCTCTACCAGACACTCAGTTAATAGCCAAGGGCAGGATAAATGTTATGGACCTGGTGATATGAACACCAAGAAATGTATGTGTAGAAAAAATACTTCAGATTTTAGAATTATTGATGGGAGAATAAAATGGCCATTTAATATTTACTCTATTTTTTAAACAATAATATTTTTCACAAACTGAAACCTCTTGTTCCAGTTTTCTGGATGCAGTCTTTTCTTTCATAACAGAGAGATCAGCTGTAATGTTTTGTTTAAGTGGACATAACTGCAATAGGACACAGTCGTCCATGCCATATACAACGCAGCAGTTTTACAAATTCTAATGCAGATGACATAAAGAAAATGAGAATTGATTTGTGGAACAGTGCAAGACCTTTGTAACTCCTAGGCTGCCACAACTAGTTCTCCTCTTTGCATCTCTTAATGATGCAAAGTAATTGGAATTCTCCCTCTAGTACAGGAAGCCTGGCTACATCTCAGTTGTAGGTACCTGCAAGACTCAGCCACATATATGAAAAGAGAGTGTCCTACAAATAAAGCATTCTTAGTCCTTATTGAGTCCTTATTTACCAAATTTGGTAAAAAATGCAGACTCCCAGCTTGATAGCTTGATAAATTTTAACCATGACTCCGGCAGAAAATGTTTTAATAGATTGCCCCATCTTGCAGAGAAATTTGGGGTTTGTCCCTGCTTTATGTCCTTTCTGCAAGCAATACCTCTCCTTTTATCTTCCTCCGTCACCCTCAGAAACCTTTTTCTTTCTTTTTTTCCGACTCATGCTTTTTTCCTTGAGGTATAGAGCGCTGCTTGTTCAGACGGATGTCTGTGACTGACATTGGGAACTGAAATGAAGGATGGTTACATGCTAACGAGAGCACCCCTCTCACTCTGTGCTTCACACACAGCAGCAGCAAGTGATTAATGGAGTGACTGGAGGGGAGGATTGCACTGATGGGTGAAACTGTCCTGTGCTGCTGTCAGGATCCAGGGAGAACAGCAGGAAAGCATCCACCTATATTTACATCTCTCTGTTCTGCCTCAAACATTTACTGTGTACCCCTTGCCTCAGTTTAGCCCTATTCATTATTTTCACCCTCTCCTAATCTCACTTCTCCTTCAAATATCTGCTTTTCTTCTCTCTCTCTCACAAATTTTAACCTTTGTTGCTGCTCCCCAGTGCGCAGATACATTTGGTGAGTTGTTGGAAAGCTTTCTTTTTTCTATGAGCCAACAGCAAACACTAACAAGGCAAAATGTCCAGAACTGTTACATTGTGAATGCTCTTGGTTTAGGACACAATGTAAATTACTGTACTTGTGCAATTGTTTTAGCTGCCCCAGTACTACTTAAGAGGAAGAGGAGTAGGAGGGGAAATGGGATCAGCCCAAGAGACCATGCACGTGGGGGAATACTTAGGCAGGACGTAATGATACTGAAGATACTTTCAGCTCAAAGTCCAGCTGTTTTCCTAGTTCAAAGCTGCAACTGGAACCACTAAAACCTGCCATCCATTATGAAGGAGAAGATAACTCCCCTTTTTTATCTTCTTCATACACAGTTTGGGAAGGACAACTCGTCTTTTCATTTAGCTGTCATCATCAATCATGCTGCTCCTGTCCTGTCTGCTTTGCTCTGAGCTCAGCTCAACAACATGTTAGCTCAACAGCATGCATAAGCACATACTCTGCTGCTCTGTGACTGGTGACCACAGCTCTACAGTTCCTGACTTGCAGATTGTACCACCTTTTTATAATTGAATCAAAAGCAGTTAAAATGAAGTTATCAATTTTCCTAATAAGTAGAATGAACTTGCTTGAAGGGCTCTAACAGCTGGATTTCCATTTAATGGTGTCTTGTGCAAAATAAACTTCCCTCAAACTGGAAAAATACTTATTTCTATCCTTTAGTGTTAATAACCTGAGTGACTCTCTGAAATGACTAGTTTCACAGTGCGACTAATACTCGTACTGGGGATCTTCATGCAGGACATATAGAACAGTGGTGACAGAACTTCTGCTGAGGAAACTAGACTTTGCAGAGAGGACCTTAACCTGAAACCTCTTGAGACAGACAGGATTTTAAAGAATACCATTAAAGGTGGCTTGTTATTGTCCTTTTGCAGGCTGACAACCCTGCAAACTCAACAAGCTTGGCAAAATTCCCGCAGGAACTGCAATAATCTTTGTTAGTGTTAACTTCTGTCTTTCCTGAACAGCTCCAGAGGAAATGTTCTCCATGTACAACATTTTGAGACAAATAAATATTGTTTGTACCAAGTAATGTAAATAAAAGCTACTGTTCTGTGGAGATCTACATTCCCAGGATATAAAAATACATGTATTCGACATATATGTGGTATTATATCAATGCCATTTCATTCTGCCTGTAAGAGGCAGAAGCCATCCTTACAATACTGTTCAAAAGGTCTTTTCACAGGTTTCATGATTCTTTTCAGATTACGTATCAAAATATTTTAGCTGTTAGTTTCAACCTTGTTCTAGACGCATTGACATATGATCCCAAACCAGCACAATTTGGCACGTTTTGAACAAAGTGCCATTCACTTATACTGTAAGTGTGGGGTATAATTGGTGAGATTAAAAGAAAATTGAAAAAATTATATCCTTTGTAATGAGGTGTTGTTTTTCTGTACAAATGACAAGGGTCTACCATGGCAGCTGACATCAGCAGAAATGTCAAACCTCTCTGCTGAGCAAAACTCAGTACAGAATACAGCTTGCACTTCTCATTTACTAGCCTTGTTAAACCTCTCATCAGTGACACATACACTTTCGGTAATAAGATAACTTCTGCAGCAAAAGTTAAATCTCTGCCTCTAGAATGTAGTAAAATACTTTTCATTTCGCCTAGTATCAACATGAATATTCTAAATTTAATTTACATAGCTGCTGTAAGACGCATGCAGGGAAATCTGTTCCCAGGTCTTTAGAAACAGCTTTTGTCTTTTCCCATGATATGACATTACAGTAACTGGAGTTACACTGTGTGTAACATTAGAAATGGATGAATAAGCATTAACTCATTAGAACTCCAGAAGGATGTAGCTTTTCGGGGTAGTTTGCAGGCTGTTGCTCATGAAATTGTTTCAAAGTTCCTTACTAAAAGAATGCCACTGTCATAGGAAATCTCAGTGTGGTTTTCCTCTTTGTTAATACATCTATTGATACTTAATGATTAATATATAAGAAGGGTGAATGAATAGGTTGATGGAAAAGAGATAAATAAATGCTGTTTATTTACATTCTGACCTTGCAGACATTTTTCATCTCTGCATGTGTAAAAGATTAATTCCCTAATCACCGCCTCTAATATGACAGAAGGTTACCCATGAAAACAGCTAGTCTACTCAGGTAATTTGAGAACGTAATGGACTCCCCTTGAGAAGGGATTTGCCAAAGCCTTCCCTGTAGGCAAGGGGTTTTTCCCACAGCATACAGGATAAGATAGGTTAATTTGTCCTGTTCTCTGAATCCCCTCAGAGTCTGGGGTGGTGGTGCAGGTGATCTGTTTTTCTGCAGAAACCATCCGCAGAGACCTCCTGACACTGTGTTAGTGCTGGCATGTCCTGGCCATGCTAAAAAGCCAAGCAGCTGCTATTACAGCACAGAGAAATGGGTAAGACATATGAAGGAAGTCCCTTCCAGCTATAACTTTCCAGCCCACCCAGGTTATTTGAGGTATTTTTCCTGTCTTACCATTAGTAACAGTACTGGTTACTAATAGTTAGAAGTCAAATAAATGAAAGATACATAATAAAATGTACCTGTGATAGAACAAATACATGCAACTGGTATAAAGGAGTACTTGTGGGACAGAGCTCTTCTGTATTGCTATTGAATTTGCCACAAACTCCTTTCAGTTACTCACTGAGCAATGACAAATCTGCCAGCCCAGGTTAACCCTGAACCACATTAGGGATCCTTCCTCATCTAAACACAGCCTTGGAACCAATATCAAAGACATTTGCATTGTGTTTTTTTCTTTTTGAGCAGAATTACTAGATTCAACTGCAAAGTAAAGATGTGGTGGGAGTGTATCAAATCACTTAACTGAAACAGAGGAGAGAGCAATACCAGTCAATGAGTATGTTCTCACCTTTAAATTGGTAGGTTGCTTACCACATGGTGATGGTGAGCTCCTTGTAATCCAGGACCTTTCTGTTTCCTGACACTTCTGAGCATAGGCTGTCTGAAAAATCAAGTTCCTTAGACAGAGCTGTGATCTTTCTGGTCTTCCCTGGGACACTTCCCCAGTGTCCCCAAACTCTGCCTTTGGCTCTATGAAGTCTCTACACCCAACTTTTTCTTTCAAAACCTTTCCCATGCCAGATCTTCTATGTTCCACCTTATGGGTTCATTCTAAAACAGCTTCTACCCCAGAGTCTTATATCTTTACCAAACGCACTGCTCCCCTGCTTCAAATTCTTTGCATCCCACCTTCTTGCTCCAGTAACATCAGCCCTGCCTCTACCAAGATCCCCATCAGTATCTACAGATCTTTCAGACCCTTTCTTAGTCCATAGGATTAGCCCTCCTTCATTCCTATAGCCTAATGGGGCTTGCTACCAGATACCCTTAAGGAACATGCATGACCATCCCATTTCACTCACCCGGGATGCTGCTTTCTCAGGAGCGCCACCTGCAAAAGCTGAGTTCTGGCAGAATTGATGATCTTGTTCAAACACAACCTTTTTAGGAATTAATCTTACATCTAAGTATCAACAGATAGTAGAAGAGTTAAAAGGTAAAAGAACACAAAATCAGGAAAATGAAGTCGGAAATGCTGGATGGGTATCTCTGTCTGTTTGCCTCCCCCAGCACGAGAAGGAATGATGTGCACGAAGAAGGAAGGAGGGCAGAACAGCAGGCTCGTCTGCAGACCCTGCTGCTCAGTGGAGTGCCTCTGCTAAAGCTGGACCTGTGTTGGAGGCCACTTCAGAAGGCTTGTAGGAACAAGGCCTAGAAGGTCCTGAACCACGGTAAGGTCTTGTATGAAACAGTCCAAGGCTCAGACTCACAGAAGTGTTTACAGTAAGCCTGAACACAGACGAGTTACTGTAGACCAGCTGATGTGCAGTAGTTCATTGTCCCAAAGCATTAGGCCCTTAATGAGCCTAAGCGCTCACTTTGGGTACCTCTTTTAGGTAAGAACTATTGACAGACCTTTTATTAAAAGAATTATTGTTTCAGCACTGGAAACTCTGGTAGTTTAATTATATTCTGGATACAGTTAATATATTTTCTTCAAAGCTGGATGAAGGCAAGAAAGAATAATTGTGAATATTTGAGCCAGATTCACCAATACTCTTCATCTACCTTGTGCTAACCTGAATCCATAAAGCAGTTATTGACCAGCCACAGCACAACAGACAGCACAGATTTACTATTTCCTTGCACCACTGGAGTGGCACAAAATAGTCAGGACCTGCCAGTGAATCTCACTCTTTTGTCATGTTAGCATTTCAGTTCAGCTCTACCACATCTGCATATTTCACCATTCACAGAACTGCAAAATTTCAAAACTGATTTGAAGACTTTCATATGACACGCAGATGACTGAGGTACCCAGGTTTGAAATTCAGATCACAAATAACAATGTTAAAGACTTTTCAAATATCCTCATTTGTGTACAATGCTGAGATACACTTCACTTTAATGAATGTCTAAATTGCAGGAATGCTCTATAAAAGTGAAAGACAAAAATAACAGCATTCTATATCCGTAAGTACTATTCAGACAGCTCTAATTTCTGTATAGCTCATACTGTGGTATTCAGGCTTTATGGGCTTCCAGAGAGATCTTCAGCTAGAATTATTGTTGATCTTTACAGTATGTCTCCTGACACAGAAATTGATGTGTACTCGTATTTAATTTTAATGGCATTGAAGATGATACTTATGTTGTTGTAATAAGTATTGTCTTCAGGACTCACAGAGCTTAAGGTTGGATCAGAGCTCCCATTTAAGTATCAGTGCTAATGCTGCTAATACTGATCGTATTAAACTGCACATAAACTTATTTAGACACTTAAAAGATACAAATCTCTTCAGTAATAGAGTTCAGTATTCATTTGGACTGTTGTGTCCAGGAGGACAGTAATATCTAGGTTGCTCATGGAAAATAATATGTTTGTCCTTACTTTCTCCTGTTTTCTAGGAAAATATTGTAAATTATTATTCCTTATGAAAGAGAAGCTTTCAGGAAATGGGATTGCTAGGACTGAAACTTACAGTTCCAGATAGCTGCAGACACTTGCCTGCCAGTTAGCTAAACCTGTTTCAGACCCTATTAAGCTTTCTGAAATGGGGTTGATAACATTGCAGCATCTTATAAATAGAAAGTGTAGGTTCTTACTAGATTTTATTACACTCACTGCATCTATAGATGGGAGACAACAATTGTGTAATGCTTCTACCGCAACCTTCATTAGTTTATGGATTGCATGTGCCTTCAAGGACAACTATTTTCAGCACTTGAAGAGGAAGAATATGCAGTGAAAACATTGTAGGACAAGTTTTTTTGAAAGAAAAAACATCTCACTCACCCTAACATTTCTTCGGGAAAGAACTGCATTGCTAATACCCACAGGAGCTTAGTGAAAGCCTCTGTCTCGCACAGAGGCGTGATATACCTCATCGCTTTCCACTAAATGCCAAAATGGCAATATCTTGTTTGGCTGCAAGACAGTGGTTTCAGATTCCCGCCTCCCTTTGAGTGCAGACCTCAGTGAGAGCCCGGACCTTGGCATGACAGGCATGCAAGAATCAAATCCACCACAGTGCAATGCAGTGACTGCTAGCCTATGGAGTTTCCGCAGGAGCCCACAACGCAGCCCCGCTCATCAGCCATGTCTTGCTCTGTGACTTTATGATGTTCAAGTACTGGCCAAATTAAATGAAACTTTGCAGTTTTCCTTCACCCACCTTGAGAAGAATATGAACAAATGACTGAGCCATTGGGCTGGAAAGGCCAGCTCTAGTTTCGTCCCCTTTTTATCTCATCCGTTTTGTACCATTTCAGCTGTGCAAGAAAATTGGCTGAATTGGGCACGGCCTCAGCAGTCCCACCAAAACTGTCAGAACCAGAAAGCTGAAGAACAAAACAGCAGACAACTATGCTGACTGCATGGACCAAAATGAAACCAGTAGTGTGGATGGTTCAGACTGTACTTACTGATGTCCCGAATCTTTTGTGATTACATATATGAGTGCAAAGTGTGAGTGAACTCTTTCACACTTCCTGGGCCTGCTTTGGTTGTCTTCTTAAGGTTATAGGCTTGCGAAAGATCCAAATTATGGTCCCTTCTTATTTGTTTCAAAAGCATAATGAAGAGAAAGCAGTTCTGAAAAACATGATGGCATTGCAGTAACAAAATAAGGTCACAAGACTGGTTAGCATTTCTGTCCCTAATTGAGAAAATGTCAGCTGCACTAATGTCTGAAACTCCAGGTGATCAGAAAAATTAAAGGCGTCTGCAGTGGCAGACTGAGGTTTCTGACCAGATTATTTTCTGAATGTTTTGCAATGCAGTTCAAAATTCCCTGTACCTGTTATCCCACATTCAATTATTATAAACCAGTGATAACACTGAAATGCAAAAGACAGTATTCAAAGCGCCTCATTGCCTGTCAGCGGTGCCATATGGAATCCTTAGGAGGAATGATGTAAGGGAATTGTAAATGTATGTCACACTGGGGATACTGAGACAAGTGCCATCCTCTGCCTATGGGAAAGTATTTGAACATCATGTGTCAGCACTTTCTGCACCTTTCCAAAATAAGGATACTGAACAAAACTGAACAAACTGCTAGTCTGGGCATTTCTAATCAGATGTGCAGCATGGAAATATTCCACATGAGCAAGGGCATCTGAATCTGACTCATAGCAAGCTGCACATGTTATTTAGCGAAACTGCTTAGTACAGTTAGCTGTGCAATACAGTTATATAACTTCTTAAAATAATTTGGTTGCAGTGTCTCAGGTCTTCGGCAAAGATGTTGGAGGGCAGCAGGACAAAAGTATTAAAGATTTAAATCAGAGAAGACCTCAATATCTAAGGTAGAAAGGACGTGTATGAAAATTCTAAAGTGAGGTACAGCCATCTAAAGTCTGAGAAGTCTGAACTCCAAAACCAATTCTGCTTTTCTCTTTTACTTTGAATTTCTCTGAATACCTAGAGGTAGACATTTGCAGATGCTCAGAATTTGCTTTGTTCTGTAAGGGATGTTCAGAAGACATTTGGCACATCCTTAAGCCAGCTATCTGGGAACCAGAAACTACATGTTCCTCCCCCTAGTCCTTGGAGGGGTTCACATAGAAAAAAAACAACATCTAAGAGCCTGATGTAACAGCGAAATAGTCAGGGAACTTAAGCAGATATGGAAAGATGGTCATGAAATCCACTTATCACTCCCAAAACTATATGAATTTTTGTGAATTGTGTGTATATACACACACACACAATATCTATATGTATTTTTCCTCATTGTTTTTTAATATTAAAGTCCAAAATATCTCTGGGATCAAAAATCAGAAAACACAATTCTCTCAAGCCTGTATGAGTACATTAAGCTGTAACTACCGTTACAGTGATATGTCAGCACACATACATGCATTCCTGTCTGGATTTTGTTTGTTTCTTTCTTCCTCTGTGGTCTAATAGTTGCAAAGTGAGCACTAAGAATCATACATTTCTCCCCTACTCCCATAAAATGTCTTGCAAAATGACCTTTTAAAAATACTGCTTTATGGGTTACTTCATTCCAGGTTAATGCTTTTAGATGGTCCTTCGTCTGGTGCAACGGATTAAGTGTTGTCCCATCACCAGAACACGGAAATGCCTGTTCTAGGAGGGCTTGGGTGGAACCACCATTCTTACACTCTATCCTGCTTTCACCTGCCATAATTGCAGAGATCAGCAAAATGACCCAGAATGAAAAGTAATCTTCTCTGCAGCCTCAGTCTGGTGCCAAGACACTACGGAGAGCTGATGATCCTCCCATAGCCATAGTTGTTCCTACCCACTAGCTGCAAGTGGCTGCACATTTGCTATAATAAAGCTAGGCATCTCCCTACTCAGAAAGTTGCTTTGTGTCACTTTTAAAGGCACATAAATAAGCCCATAATCCATTCTCTAGGATCCCAGACAACTACAACAGTTTTTCTGCTGCAAACAGGAGTCTACAAATTAAAATTTTGGGGTACTTCCAGGGTGCCCCCTGTGCTATGGAGATGTCCCTGTGCTACAGACCTTGTCCTAAACCTCTTTGGTCAGAAATGAGATATTTTCCAAATATTATCACTGAGATAAATAACTTAGAAATTTTATTGCATCGTTATTTTAGAGCGAAAAGTTGGGCAAGGCACTATTTGCATAACCATGCTATTTCTAGGAAGGATACTTTTCATACCTAAGTAAATACCATTCTGAAAATGTGCTTATGCATTAGACAGACAACAAACAATTTGTAGCTGCCAATTTGTCCTAAGCTATCATTTTAGGCACCAAAATTGCCTTGGACTAGTTTGTTTTGCAAAAAAAATTATTTCTTTTGTTTAACATGTAGCAGGCACATAAAATAACCTGTCTTTAAAAAGACACATCTTTCTCAATCTTAAATTTTACTGCACTTCTATTCAAGTTAGAAGAAATATGAAGCAACAGGGATAAAAGTTCCTTCCTGTGGGAGTAAACTATATTTACACCCCCTATCAAGCCTTTTTACTGTGTCTAGTGTAATCAGAATCAGGTGTTCTTTTTGCCTACTAGTCTTGTGTTTGCTCTACCATGAGATTCTCTTCTGCTTTTGTGAAATGCCTGAAGATCTCCTAGCTAGCAGGCCTGATTCCTTGGTGCTCTGTATTTTCCTACTGATGTCTTCTACTACTGTTCCAAATTCTTCATTTATTTATTGTCTAAGGCAAAGTTTGCCTCCTAGGGCCCAGTGAGATGCAGCGAGAGAATGAAAGAGGCATCATAAGAAGAAGGATAAATTGCTATCTGAAGGTATCTTTCTCTTTTTGCAATTTAGAGTAGAAACCTATTAAAATAGCTTAGACCTGACACCTAAATTTTGGATGACTGAAATTTGGTGAGATGTGCCCCACTCATGGAATTTCTCTACAACTATTTAACAATTATAAAAAGAATGAAAATTAACACAAATTTTTACCTATCCTAAGGACCCTAAATATTGCACTCCTAAAACTGTCCCAGGTATCCTCAGGAAAATCAGTCCAAATGGTGTGAATCCCTCAGAGCTAATGCAGTTTTCCCTGCACCGTCTTTGGATCCCTGGGGCCATGTGATAGGCTGAACCAAATTCAAAACTCAAGTTGTCTTGCATTTGAGCTGCTCTTATTTACAAGAAAAAGGAACAGGGATTTAAAACTAGGGAAAGAATATTCCTCTTTCAGTTAAAGAACAACAATAATACAAGTACACTTATGGAAACATCTGAGACTGGAGAAAAGACCATAGGACTGGCCAGGGAAGGAGACAGGCTGTGACTTCAAACCACTGGAGCACAGGAAACGGTTGAGAAAGGTATACTTCTATTCCTGTCAGTAAATTAAATACTCTGCAAGTATGCAAAGGGAAAAAAGACCTTGTAAGTAACATAAATATTGTAAGTAATTTAAAATGCAGTGAAAAAAAATAGTCCCCATGTGGCCCAGCACCAAAATTTTGAAAGAAAAAGCAAGTGGGTTTTGCACTATGATCAACTGATTAATAAACCTCATCTCTGGCAGGCAAAGGTGAGGGAGTGTGTTCAGGAACTACTGATCTGCCACAAAGATAGTCCCAGAAATTAGCCCTCTTTTCCCACTTATGACAAGAGATCTCCAGCTGAAGCATTATCCCTGATTACAACAACGGGCTGAGTAAAAAATGGAAATTAAACTGGATTTCATTTTCTTCATCAGCATTCTCCAGAATCTGCTTGGGGAAATGCATGAGACTGCCTATCTGTCTGTGTGTGAAAACTGGCAGGGTAAACAGGCTAATCAGCTCCAACCATGCCTTTTGCAATCAGACTCTCCTGAGAATTGCACACGCTTTTTCCACCCTGTTTCTTTTGAAAATAAGCACTCATATTACACAGACAATCTGCATTGAATTAGTGACAGCTCTGGGCGAGCACCAACCCACCCAATTTAGGCAAGTCTGCTTGTCAGCTTTGTTTTTTAAATCTGTGCAATAACACATGTGTGCTCTTGCAGTATTGCCTGGGGCTGCTTTCTTATGTTCCTTAGGCTCTTTGGAATAGTATGTCCACAACATGGCATATTCAAGCAAGAAGTTGTTTAGCTCAAATTATTTTTATATCAGCATTCAAATCTTGACCTCTGTCTTTCCTAGGTAGCAGAACCTGATAACTAACAAGATACCATGGTACTTTGACAGTGTTTGGAGTTAGTTAGAAGAAACTGTGCATCTTTGTAACCAAGACCCTTACCTACAGGTGGACACTTGCCCAGGGTAAGAGGTGCTGAGGGCAGAAATATCCTCTGACAGCAGAACTCCTCACTTTCAGGGATTCCATCCCCATCAACTGGCATCTTAATGTGTGGCCACATCATTTGTGTGCCTCTGCCACTGCTCCATGTTGCTGAGGGACAAGCTTTGCAGGGCCGTGACATAAAAGGGATGCTCCCCGCTGAGGACCTCCACTGAAATACCAGATTTAGCCATTTTAACTTTATCGATGGTGTCACAGAATTTTGCCTTCCCTGCCAAAAGGTTTGAGGTGATTCCCTTGCAAGTAAACCCAGGAAGACATGTAATTTCAGTGTTTACTTCTGCGATAGACACAAAAACCAGATCATTCTCTCCCTTTTTTGCTAGTTTGTGTGTATTTTATTGAGTTGTGGTTCCTCTATTCTGTATTCTTAGTTAAGGATGTTAAATATCATCCTGGTAAGGTTTAGGGGAAGCCACACAAGAGAACAGGAATGCCTCAGGTGGCTCTCACAGTCCTGCTCCAAGGACCTGTGCTCATCTGTGTACAAAAGTGTGTTGCATGCTGGATGATGCAGTCCTGGCTTTGACTGTTCCCATAAAGCAACATACTGGAGAGCACACAGCCTGCAAATGGTCCACATCTGCTTTTCCTCTGTAGGGAAATTCAAGCTCATGGGCAGGTGGAGCCCAGTGTGGAGCTGAGCTGCAAACAAGTTGAGTTAATAGGGTTGAAGGCATGACACAGGGCTGTCTGCTTATATTGCAGACTCAGCCATATGCATAAACGTCTTGCCTGCCAGAATAAACCCTGCTCCTTTTCTTCTCCCTTCCTGATTAACTCAGGTACCTTTTCAGTCAGCTGGGTCATGAAGATCCCCTTCAGAAGTAGGCAGGTTGTACTGGGAGCCTGGACAATTAACTGAAGTAGCTGTACTGGTTTGGCTGGGATAGAGTTAATTTTCTTCACAGTAGCTAGTATGGGGCTATGTTTTGGATTTTTGCTGAAAACAGTGTTGATAGCACAGGGATGTTTTCGTTACTGCTGAGCAGGGCTTACACAGAGTCAAGGCCTTTTCTGCTTCTCACCCCAGACAGCTGACCCCAACTGGCCAAAGGGACATTCCATACCATGGGACGTCATGCTCAGTATATAAAGCTGGGGGAAGAAGAAGGAAGGGGGGGACGTTTGGAGTGATGGCGTTTGTCTTCCCAAGTAACCATTGCGCATGATGGAGCCCTGCTTTCCTGGAGATGGCTGAACACCTGCCTGCCAATGTGAAGTAGCAAATGAATTCCTTGTTTTGCTTTGCTTGCATGTGTGGCTTTTGCTTTACCTATTAAACTGTCTTTATCTCAACCCATGAGTTTTCTCACTTTTACCCTTCTGATTCTCTCTCCCATCCCACTGGTGGGGAGTGAGCAAGCGGCTGTGTGGGGCTTAGTTGCCAGCTGGGGTTAAGCCATGACAGTGGCAGACAATGGGGTGATTTGGTGAGGGCTGTTGGAATGCCTGGCCATCTTTGAGGCTACAGTTCTCAGCATGCAGTAGTGTGATTTTTAATTTATTAATCAACTCGGGTACACATAAAAGCAAAGTGTATTAAGAATGAGAGCCCTATTTCATCAGGGCTTTTTTCCTGTATCATAATTATAACGATTCTGTGTTGCTATTAAATCCTTAAATAGAGTTTGCTTTCAACAAGTTTTGACTATCTGTGTAATAATGTTGGTTTTGATTGAGTGCTGTGACTGCAAGCTGACAATGTTGCAGGGCCATCACAGTAGGTGGAGGGATGCTTCTGCACCCCACTATGCTAAAAGGCACCTTTTAAATTTATTTCCACCCTGGCCTGTTATTTTACATGTTCTGGTTGGAAGCATATATTGAAGAAAATGAACAACAAGATTGAATGAAGATGTTTATATTTCATCATTACTCCAAAACCTGAGTATACGTACATAAAGAAAACAATTCAGTCTTACTCACTCTTCTTCCATTGAAAAATCACAGCCTGCCCCAGACAATACCAATGAAAATCTCTACAAGCAACTTGCAGTGAAACTGTAAAAACTACAGACATGTCCTAGCTGCTTTTATATATTTATCTTAGGGAACAAATTTCCAGTAAAATGACTGCATGGGTTAGCAGTCTGAGAACATGGTTAACAGGCATCCCATGATTTTTTTTTTATGGGACACAACAGGTGCCCCTGCCACCAATTCTTCAGTGTCAGTCACACTAGCAAAACAAAAGCTGTAGAAGGCTTCCCTACCTGTACTACTTTCATCTGGTATGGGGATATATCCCTTAGAAAAGAATTCAGAAAAGAGCAAAACTGAGTCATACTGAAGAACTGCTTATCTATTAAGACTACATATGAGAAGTGTTCTTCAGCCAAGGTGCCACACATATTAAAATGGTTATTCACAGGGGCTGGTGATAGGTACCCATTTGTGAGTGAGATAATGTATTACTTTCCCAAAAGTAGGCAGCCTGCTTATTACATTTAACTTGCCGTCTGTGTCTTCTGGCAGTGCCAGTGACAAAACAAATTGCCTGGGCTTGGGCCATATTGGAACAAGAAATGAGGTAAACAATGATATTAAAAAGTATTTCTCTGCAATGGCTTTTCTTTTTACTAAGTCATTTTAATATACTATTCCATACATGTAAATTATGTGTGATAGTCATAAAAGGCTCTTGCCTTGAATTACTTACATTATTTGCTGGTCCTTTCAGGCTGTTAGTATAACTGGTATACAGGCAAGCTGGCAAGCCACAGTCATTTAAGTTGATTGATAGATCTGTTAGGTAAAAGACCCTGAGATTTTGAAGCTTCTGGTGTAACTAGAAGCTTCAGGGAACAGTGTATGGTGGACATTCATACTACTGGAAAAATACATACTAAATATATATACAAAATGTATATACAAAATATATACACATTTAATTTTAATGCAGCATCAGCTGAAATCCGAGCAAGTCAAGAAAGGCATCAGCAGTTTTTAGGAAAGTATCACTTTACAACATAAAGACTGGGTCTAAAGTCTTTGGCCCCCGGCACAGTTCAAACAGGATTCAAACACCAGTAGTCTGGAAGACTGCTGTAAGAGAGCTCTGGGGACTGTACTCACTGGTGCAGAACTAACTGATGGACCACATCCAAAAAGTAGGAATTAACCACCTAACTCCAAAATTGGACTTTTGGCACACAAGTCCAAAATGACATGGTTCTTGAAGACCTACCTGCACACCAGGCTTCTCTGCTTTAAATAGAGCAGGTTCATATAATCAAGTGACAATAATCAAAAGATTTATGACTTCTTGTGACTGTGTTTCTCAACTCATCACTCCTGCCCAATCTTTATTGGGAAACTCAGTAGATAAATGCTGTTGATGAGGGCCTTAAAGTGATCATTGTAGAAGATATTTTTGAAAATCTGTCATTGCTAACATGAGATCAAGAATCATCGTAAAGTAAGTAACAGCTGCTGTTTCTTTTTAAAATGTTGGACCAGGGTGTAGGTAGTATGTAGCAGCCTAGCTGTTGCTTTACTTCCCTCCTCAGATTGAATCAAATCTATGATACTGTATTTCCATTGCTAGAAAAAACTAGACACAGCTTCTTCTACCTTTCTATGCTTCTCCCTGTTATATGGCAAGACTGGGGGGAGCAAAGCACCAATGGCTCCACCAGCCTGACTGCTTGACTACCATCAGTGAGATGTTAATGAAGCTGTAGCTGAGAAAATGGGAGAAATTCTCTCTTACCTTCCCCTTCCCAAGCCCCTGGTGTAAAAGAAGTGTTAGGGTAGCCTGAGACTCTTTGAAGTAGTGGTGCATCTGGCAATTCAGCCTAGCATTTGTAATTGGACTCACGACTCTCTCTTCATGCCTGAGAGCAACACACTTTGCCATTTGTTCAGTCATCTATGCTAGTCCAAAGGGGTAGATAAATCAACAGTCTGGAACATAAGGCTTCGTGCCTGTTTTATACTCATTTTGCATAGGTACAAATGACTGTACAAGTGTCAAATAATAAAGCATAGGTGTTAAAGAAACAGCAAATAGTCTCCACTTTATTTCCAAGTATAATTGGTTTGATCAACTAGAAGAAACCAGTATAGCTCATAGCTAGTAATATATGAAAATGAACAGTGTTTTTATTAAACATAAAATACATACATTTCTATAATGTCTGAGTTCAATAATGTCTGGGATTGACATAATTTGTATTAATCATAAAACTTTACAGATATTGAATGTTTTTCTGCAACAGTTAGAATATAGTATTGGTAACTAAAATCAATAGTTAATTGAATTATAAACACCATGATTAGATTACATGACAGCCGTGTACTTACTTGTCAGTCAGCTGTAACTTTTGTTAATAAGATTCACTGAGCTCATTATCTTTTGTAGACTGTTAATTTCTGAAAAAAGACCTGTGAACAGAAAGGATATTGTCTTGTTAAGCAAATGCCAGTGTATTGGGTTTGCGTGGCAAGGTTTTGGTAGCGGGGGGGCTACAGGCATGGCTTCTGTGTGAAAATTCCAGAAGCTTCCCCCATGTCCAATAGAGCAAATGC
>NW_008795017.1:6739356-6740662 GCF_000699145.1 Aptenodytes forsteri
TCCTGGCATCCAGCCAGGGACAACCCACCACAGCCAGGTTGTTACTGAACACTCCACAGGAATAATGAAAAGAAATAATTTCCAGAGAGAATTTGAAATTATTTGCTTGACCTTTATGATTTCATTATGATTTCTACTCCTTAAAGCAGACAAAATTGGAAAAGGAAAATCTCCAGATCCAGGTACTACTAAAAGCCTTTCAGGCTTTTAATAGAGTGAAGAATAACTAGTCTAGGAAACTGCCTATGACATATACAGATTTTTTAATTTCTTAATGAATGACACCCACCTTGATAATAACCCCATCTCAACTCATGTCTACCTAGTAGTGCACATGAAGTGCCTTAAAACATACGACCGAAAAAAAAGCTACCTGAACCATGCAGTTCAGATTGTTATTATACAGGTCACTGTATGATAAACTTTTATTTTATGCCTTCCCATGCCACAACAGACAAACAGCATTCACCATGTTTACAAACTTATGTACTGAAGGACAAAAGTCCAAAAATTTCACAGTATGCCACTGAAGAACAGCAGATATGATTGAACACATGATTTACAGCCCATGGTACTGAGGACAAAAAATGTTCCTGGGACTCTGACCTTGGGAAAATAGCTTCCTATTCCAGCATCTGGCAATCACTTCAACACCGAACACTGGAAGGACACACCAGCTAAATGTGAGTTTCTCAGAATTGTGAGGCACTTCAGAACACTCCACCCAGCATATGGTCTTGTGACTAATTCCCACTGCACCTGAGGAAGGAAACCAAGCTATGGGGAAAGGGAAAAATATTATTTTCTTCACTTTTCTTCACTTTCTTCCATGTGACCTGAAGTATATCGCTATTTCAATATAAATATATGACTAAAATATATTTTCAGTATAAATATATGACTAAAAATGTGTTGATTACATTCCTTTCAACTCCATTTCAAGAATATCAGAAAGTCTCATCTTCAAGCTTTCATTTTGGACACCAAATCACCTATAGTGTGTCGTACAATCCTTTGTATAGACTTATTAAGCTTCATCTTGAAACAGTTTAGGTCCCCACCACTCTCTTTGAAAGGTTGCTAAAAATTGTGGACTTGTTATGGTTATGAAATTTCATTTCCAGGACAAATTTGCTGACCAATTTTATAGTCTTTGGGTTTTTCATAGAATCATAGAATCATAGAATCATTGAGGTTGGAAAAGACCTCTAAGATCATCGAGTCCACCCGTCAACCCAACACCACCATGCCCACTAAACCATGTCCCTAAGCGCCTCATCTACACGTCTTTTAAATACCTCCAGGG
>NW_008795017.1:6743310-6764790 GCF_000699145.1 Aptenodytes forsteri
GTAAACAGCAGGTCGAGCGAGGCACCTCCCCTGGTAGGCTCACTTACCAGCTGTGTCAGGAAGTTGTCTTCCACACACTCCAGGAACCTCCTAGACTGCTTCCTCTCTGCCGTGTTGTATTTCCAGCAGACGTCCGGGAAGTTGAAGTCCCCCACGAGAACAAGGGCTAGCGATTGAGAGACTTCTGCCAGCCGCTTATAGAACGCTTCATCCGCCCCTTCATCCTGGTTGGGTGGTCTATAACAGACTCCCAGCAGGATATCTGCCTCGTTGGCCTTCCCCCTCATCCTTACCCATAGACACTCAACCGTACCATCATCACAATCGTTGAGCTCTATACAATCAAAACACTCCCTAACATACAGGGCCACCCCACCGCCTCTCCTTCCTCGCCTGTCCCTTCTGAAGAGTCTGTAGCCATCCATTGCAGCACTCCAGTCATGAGAGTCACATGAGAGTTGTTTGTTTGTTTTGGTTTATATATATATTTTCCTTTCTCTCAATATTAGAAATGGAAGTTTTTCTTGTACTTGGTCTACAAAAGTTTTGCTTCTCATTTTTCTTCTGTAACATTTCACCACATTTCTGTTGCACTGGCTCACAAGGTGGTCAAGCTCTGTTTTTTAGGGTGGTCCATCAGATTGCACCAAACACAAAGGGCAGGCCATCATTTTGGTCATGATCTCTCCTCCAACCAGTGGGTAGAGCCTTCCCCGCAGCATTGAATTAATCACTAACTGCAATATTAAAAGACATTGGCCCCAGAATCTTTCATTGTAGGACACCTCTATTTTCTGATAACTCCTTCTCAGTACAATCTGCTGAGGCCTACCCTAAACAGTTCTTTGTCATCTTTATGATTCTTATATTAAACCTCCTCTTCACCTTAGATTGAATTGCTTAATCTTCATCTTAATCTGAATTGCTCGAGGGCAATACAGTATGAAATGAGAAACACTGTCTTATTGAGATCTAATGGCACCAAGTTTGCATACACTCCTACTCCTATTATTTTCCATTAATAGAAGTTTTGTTACTTCTAAGACTAATGTCTCAACTATAAGTTGTAGAACATTATCCACTGGTCTTTCCTAGCGCAGAATCAACTGCTATGTTCAAGCACAGTTTTCCAATGCCTGACAATGTCTAAGATATGCATTACTGCAAAGTGATACAATCCATTACAGTAGTTTCACCTAATTCCAAAGTCTGTTTTCTTGGCCTAGGAGGTGCAGTTCCACATACTGGTTTTGTGTCACTTAATGAATTATCACTCTGAGCTCCATATGTCCTTCTGTAGCAGATCTTTTTTCATGAAATTCTCACTGTAGAAAGCCCATGATGGCAAAGCTACTCACAGAAAGCTTCAGTCTGGAATGCTCTTACATGGCAATTTCTAACTAAGTTTAGGACTGGTGAATTTTGCATCCTCCAATGTGCTTTCCTCAAAGTGTTTTGTTTCACATGCCAACCATAATCTTATCAAGGCCACTATAAATTAATGGAATTGCAAAGTACACTCTTCAGCTTCAAATCATTCACAAACTCTTCTATATTTTCAACAGTTTTGTATACCTCTTGGTAAGAAACATCTCCCTTTCAGATACTTCATTTCTACAGAGAGCACAGAACCCCTCAGACTGTAATACAGTTTCAGAGTTGCCTTCTTATGACTCAACTAAGTGAAAACTGTGGAAACATCAAGTGCTTCAGAACAAGATGTTGTTAGAAATAGGGCTGAGTGTCTCCCTTTTGCTTGCACTTGTTGGTGCAAACAAAAATTCAACCACTGTTGATATGATCAATCTTTGAAACAATGGTTGAATCATTTCAGCTGATATTTCACCAAAATTCACCTGATATCACCCAGTATCAGTATGGTTAGTATTTGGCAAAGTTAAAAAGTGATTGAAAGCAGGCTTTGACTGTAGTAAAAAAATAATATTGGCAATGTTTTTTATATGCCCAGTGTAACTAAGTTTAGAATCTCAGTCTGAAAATACAAAGCATTACTGACAGCAAAATGAAGATCAAAATCTGTCAAATAAATCAGCATTTCAAAAGTTTTCTTTAGAACTTCTTAGCTTAATCTGCACACGTGTCCTACTCAGCCCTCTGGAATAGTGTATCTAAGAAACAGTCTGTATTTGTAACAAGAAAGTTATACTAAATTAATTATACATTTCAATTTTAGCACTTTAAAAGGAAGCAATGTAAATTAAAAGAGTTTTCAATGCCAGATAGACCATTCTTCCTCTTTTATATAATTATCCATTTTTAATTGGCACAAAGAATATTCTTTGCCTTTTATAAGAAGAACACCTTGTATATGTTATTCTGTATAGAGGTAAACGCGAAACGTAATACTTATTATTGCAGCAATAATTCAACTTTGCTGTATTTTCTTTACAAATTCTTGGGTGATTTGGGGGTATTTAGTCAGGTCACTGTAACAATCCATCCCCAGTCAGGTCATCAAGTTGCCTGGCAACCGTGTTTGGGATTGACAAAGGCAAGCTACCTTCCCATTTTTTTTACCTCCCCTTTAAAATCAATATGACAAGCTTGATATTGGTGATGTGAGATTAGCTGAGAAAATTAATGAAATTGCCGGAGAAGTGCATTGCTCAAGATATTCAATTTCGAAAGCTAGGTCCAAGCACATCACTTTCTTACAGCTCTGTCATTATGGTTTTCCCTACCAGCAGCATTTGTTAAAGTATTATTTACAGAGACGCTATTTCATTTAGTACATGTTCTTCATCTCAGCACTGCCTTTTCCTTTTCTTTTTTTTGAACCGTTTCATTCAGAACTGAGCAAGATCAGTCTGTGTTTCATAACAATATCATTATGATGTTTTGTATTGAGCAGTTAAGTTTAGTGTCATTAGGAAGAGAAATTGAACATGGAGGAGGGTAGCTCGAATGCAGTACTGTTTACATTCAAAAATGCAAGAACCTTTATTTTCTGAATGCAGCAAAATTCAATGGACAGTGTTTGTTCATGAATCAAAATCCCCTTTTCAGCCACTGTTTTTCCCAGTCACTTTGCAAGGGCCTGTTCAGTGTTTTCATCTAGTGCTCATCCTTTATCCTCCCTTTAAGCTTCCCCAATCTCTCCATTATTTTCCATAAGAACATACAAGATACCACTAAATGATGGCCAAAAAAAACCCCAAATCCTCTTGTTAATTTGAAATTATTTGTGTCTTCATTTGAAATTAATATTGCTATTTGGGCATGCCAGTGTGCATCATTTTGGGCACCAGAGTTAGAAATAAATCAGGGTCTATGCCAAAGTCCTAGCCCTAGTTCCAGTTCATCACAGTGTCAGCCACGTACCTCTAATCAAACAACTCGTGTGGCCCTGACAAGTAAGGGCATCCACTGCTACCTTTCTGTATAATGAGACATGACCTTGAATATCTTTACCCCCAAAGCAAGGTGGAGCTATTTTAAATTGGTTTTCTTTCAGGAAAATAACAGGGTATAATGATATCCATGAGTTGTACAAGTGTAAGAAAACTAAAGTGTGGCAGGAAGAGATTGCAAAAGTCAGGATTTATTATAAGGATTTCAGTATTACAGGATACTGTAGAAAGGAAAAAGAAGGATAATATAATCTTGATTTTAACAAAAATGAGTTATGGTATTTAGGCATTTGCTGAATTTCCCTGTGTTGAGCATGTAGGCTGTTTATGTGTGAATTATGGACTGCTTACCACTTGGTTACATGATTGGTTATCTCGCTCATTAGACTTTTTTTTCTGCTTTCTGCTCTGATACATGAAATTTGTAAGACAGGAGACAAACAAAAGACAAGGGATGAATAGTGAAGTCCTCATTTTTAATACCCCGTTACCCAAGTCTGCAGGTAAAGATGGGTGTAGACTTGCTCCTAATATTTTGTGTGAACAAAAAAACTTTTGTGAAAGCTTTTGGCAGTTAGCAAAGACACATAAATATAGCCCATATAAGAAGCCATTTAGATTTCAAATCAGTGTTCAGAAATGTTTTTTAAGGGTTTGAGAAGCTGAGCTGAACACAAAGCTTCAATATAGGTAGTTTTGATATAAAAGTATATTTGTTTATGCTCCGATAGTAGCTGTGCTTATATCTGGCTGTCATATACGTTCACATTTCACTTACCTTCTGAGAGACGTACAGTGTGTTTGTCAAAATTCTGACAGAATATAGCTGCCCATGCAGAAAAAAAGATTTCTAGGCTAGTTTTCTTTTTGCAAACTGTGTGGAAAAAAACCCCAACCAACAACCCCCCCAAAAAATCCACCAGGAGGCCCTTTTCAGGTCCTTCTGTCTGGCTTCTGTAACCAGAGCTCCCAAGAGAAAGGCTTTTGCTCTCCCAGGAAGACTCCCTTCTCTGAATTCTGTCTAATGGAACCCAAGGTCTTCTGATAGCACTGATAAACATTCAATAGAGTAAAGAATTAATCAGGTAGAGAATGAATAAAATAGAGCAAAGAGCCCTGGCTAGGGCTAAGCTTTATAGTATAACAAAAACAGGATAGTGTCAGCATATTTGTACATTTCTTTTGCAGTATAAGTATTTTTGTAGTTACAGACAAAAACCTTAAATTAGATTTCCAGTAATGGACCATTATTATTATTTAATTTGTACAAGGAAGAATGAACCATGTTAGACACCAATTTTTGATGCAGAATTGTTTTGTAAATGTGGTCAAACTGAATAACTTTATACCGTACAAAGTGTTTAGTCTGATGAGCTTAAGTGATTTAGATAGAACTACTCCCTCATGTGAAAAGTACAGTTACAGAATATGAAGTGCTGATGAATTTTGAAGACCAGAAGTTACTTCCACATCTCTACTTACTAGAAATCCCAAGGGAAATCTATCCTGACAAAAGAAAAAAAAAAGTGAATAGAATGTTATGAACATGTTTGTTCTTTCCAAACACCCTTCTTTTCCTGAATACATCTACTCACTTTTTCACGTTTTGAACACACTCGTTAAACAAATTCAGCACATCTCAACTTCTTTTTTTCCTGAATTCTACTCACTTTTTCACGTTTTGAACACACTCGTTAAACAAATTCAGCACATTGCAGAATTTGCTGCAATTTCTGTTTCATAAAACAAAATTAAATTGAAACATTTCAATCAACTGCTCCTCTTTGTAGAAACTACGTAACAAAAGTAATAATATATAAAGTTGCAATTAAAAAAGGGAGAACACTGCCAAACTAAATACAGTCTCATGCAGTTGAATATATAATGACTGGTGACTGAGATTGAAACCTTTTACCAAAGATGATGATGAAATCCATGAGAGTTATAATCACAGCTTTTCCTTTGATCTCTAATCCAAGTGAAAGATATCTTGAGAGTCTCACAATAACCACTGGAAGTGAGGACATTCAGTTTCTATTAAGTGCAGAAATACAGGGTTTTTTGTCTTATGCCTAAAATACAAGGGGAAAAATGATGACTCATACCTGCAGTAAAATTATATCCATGGAGTCACTCAGTCCTCTATGATGTAGCCAGTGAACTATATACTGAACTCACATTTATACAGAACATATTACCCTTTAAACATAATATTCAAGCCTCACATGGCAAACAGAAGTTTTATCAGCTTTCCGTTTAATTCTGCCTTGTGTTATTAACTCAAAATGCAGAGATATCAGTGGCATTTCATGGTAAATTAATAGGTATAGATAAAATCTTCTATAAATATTAATTTACCTCATTATTGTAAATTAATGAGCAAGATTTTGAAGTTAAGGGTAGTCACATTTGGAGATATGTATCACTTTTCCTACATATGAGACATAAGAAATAAATTATGCTCTAACGCAAAGTTCTAGTTTACTCCAAGGGTGGCCCTGAGAATCTGACAGTATATTGTAAATGGAGTAATCTGATTGACTGGAAAGCAAAGAGAGAACTGCTGTTTGGCTTTAGGTATGATGAACAGCTGTCCAGAACATTCATTTTTAATAGCTGGACCATTTCTTACATTCCTGTGTCTTATACTCAAAATATTCTACTGTGGTATTACGGTTGCATCTCTACTGTTTGCAGGAGTGGCTCAGAGGGCATGACTGAGGTCACAGTTGATACTTGTTCACATTAGTTAGCTTTGGGAGAGTCATTTAGCTCAGTTCTGGACCAGCTCAATTAGTACTCTTCGGGGGAAGCCACAAGTCACCAGGTTTTTGAAAGTACACATTTCCCCATCTTGCTTGTGGGATGCAGTATCTTGTGTCTCACCTAGCAGCCTCCACCTACATCTCTCCATTTGCAGTGATGTTAAGTGACTTGTTCTGATATTCTCTGACACTATGAAAGAATTTGGAGATGACCAGAATTCAAAATGAATGTTGGTGGCCTGCAAGGACAAAATGGAGTCATAGTGGTGTCTTTGCAGGACTACCCAAAGTTGAGATGCCTAGAGAGGTACAGCACAAATACTATGTGGATGCCAATGTCTCCACAGGTGCTTAAGAGAGGGCTGTGTTTAGAGACGATGGAGCCAGATTCCTCTCAGAGGTGCTCATTGATAGAAGCAGGGGCAATGGATGCAAGTTGCAACAAAGGAAGTTAAAATTAAATATTAGGGAAAAAAACTTCACAACAGTTGAGTCAAATACTGGAACAGGTTGCGGAGAGAGTTTGTGGAATCTCTGTCCTCAAAGATATTAAAAACTCAGGTGAAAAAGTCCTGAGCAACCTGACTAAACCTGGCCCTGTTGGAGCAGGATGTGGAACTAGATAACATCCAGAGGTCTCTTCCAACCTAAATTATTCCATGATTCTGTGACACCTTGGCTTTGTAAATCAGTGGTGGGGGCAGCCCTCCAAAAGTGGGTTGTCTTAAATTGAAACCTTTGAGAAACTTCTTAGCTGTTTAACATTTAAATACACTGAACAAAAAATAGAATTTGGGGTATGGGGAGGAGGGATTTCTAATTCATGTAGAAATGCTGTTATCACTAGGCCATTCTGAAAAAAAGAATATTGTATAACTGTCTCCTAATTCAACCACTTTTTAGAAAGAAATCATAACGCAGATTCTGCCATAATGCAGAATGGGTATTTGGACCCTCAACAGCAGTTGCATCATGCTCTCTAACTGCAGGACTACTGGAGGACCCAAGTCCAGGCAAGAGAAAGTCCATTATTTCAGAGTGTTAGCACTGAACTCAATAAATGTGCGTTCCATTCCTGAAGCAAAGTGCTTCAGTTTCAGGAAACTCAGCAGTTAGTGTCACAAAAGTGTTCCTTTGGGGCCCCCTGGAAGATACAGAGCTGTTCTCCCCACTTCAGAGCTTGCCATGGACTAACTCTTGTCTGTTTAACTGGTTTTGCCTTCCTCTCTGCCTGCTTCTGTCACTCAGCTAACAGTGGCTTTTCTCCATCTCCTCATTCCACCTCACTGCTTCTGGGTGGACAGTTCTGTTGTCTGCAACTTCTGCCATCTGAGGGGAAAAAGCCTTACCTTTCTCCATTTTATAGACCCTCCACATACATTATTTTCAAAGCTCAGACAGAAAGATTTCTCTTGCCGGTTTGCTTAATACTATGTTTATTTCTTCTATCTGCCTTTCAGTTTTGAGTTCATATCGTTATTTAAGTCCAAAACGTTCTTACAATTAATGTTTAAAAGTATAAATAAAACTCCCTTTCCCTCAAATGAGGAAAGCAAATTTCTAGTAGTGCAAGGACTCATACACATGATAAAATTAATATAGAGCAAATACTTTCGCTCATTTATCTGAGATATATGTAAATAAAGTTTGACACGTGTTCTGAGAATGTGGTTTACCTTTGCCAAGCAGTAAGAAAGATGAAGGCTTTAAAAAATGAGCTTCATTTGAAAGTGTCTGTTTAAACCCTGGAAACCAAATTCTATGACCTCTGTTGATAGGATTTTTGCCTGATTAATGAAAGAAAAAAAAAGACTGAAATATTTTGCTCAGATTAATATCAGCACAAGAGGTACATTCATTCCATCTTCTGTTGTCAGTGGATACACAGTCAAACCTTTGTTAGACAGTACCCATCCTCCCTTCATATGGGTGATACAAATCATGTCTTTCTCAGGAGAAAAAAATCCGTGCACTTCCAAAAAGAAAATTCTAATGCCTTTTGGAGGGCTTTCTTCCCTTTTTATAGATACTGCTGGCCAAGAAAGAAATATAACTTAGGACTCAGAACAGTTTTAGTGTGTAAACTTGTGGTGCCATATAATATGTCTTAATATTACAGGTTTAATACTAACTGTGCCCCAGTAATTTAATAATTCTGTGGGAAGACTGTTGGGTTATAGAGGATATTTGTCTTGTGATTTCTTTGTGGCAAATCAGAAATTACAGCAGTGCTCAAAGGAATAGAAATCTTAGATACTCATGACCTTCGCTGAAATCCTTTTCGTCACTTGTCAGTTCTTTAAGGGGCAATTTAATTGTAGCTCTTTGGCGGTGACAAGGTAAGTGCTGGCATTTTGGCACTGTCATTCATTAACCTCATGCAATGTCAGCAGCAGTGCCTCAGACATGTCACCATTTCCCTAGTGATGGCAAGCTGACTTTTAGGACGTATGTTATTCCAGAGATGCCTACCAGACAAGTCTGCATGCTTCACATTCTTATGTATTGGGCATCATTTGTGCATTGTTTATGCAATTAAATAGTTTCAAGAGTAAAATCAATGTGTCTAAATCCAGGAGAAGAAAATCTGCCATGTACCATGAGCAGAAAACTACCTAAATCTTTTATGTTGTCAGAAATTAAAAATAATAATAAAAAAAAGCCCCAACTAAACAAAACAAAACAAAACAAAAGAGATGAACAAAAAAAAAAACAACCAAAAAACCCTTGAGCATTAACTGATAGGAAACTATAATCTATTATCATGACACCTGAAAGTTTAATAAAATTCTTTCATGTACAAATTTTTGAAAGCATAATTCAATAAATAAAATGCCAGAATGCAAGGCATACCATATACATTATAGTTATTATTATTTATTTTGCATTTCATATTTCTGCATGTTTATAAGAAGCCAAACTATTAATAATAAATAGGTTGAGGAGAAGAATTGGTGCTGAGAACTATTTGCTGATAACAACAATAATTGCCAATGCCTCTAAAAATGGTATATATTTGATTGCACCTTTCCTCTACTCTTTCTTCATTTGGGCCTCAGAGTGACTGGGGATTCTGTGCAATACCGCAATATAAATGTTAATAATGACAATAATAATAATAATAAATGAGCTTGATTCTCACTTTGCAAAATGCACAGTAGGAGAACTAAAGACCACTCAAACATAAAGTAGTTGTTATGCTGATTTTACGCATGCCTCAAGATGCAAACAGTTGAATCTAGATTTGAAACCCCAGAGATGTAAATCTTTTGGGTCCATCTATTCTTTAACACCTTTTAAAATCTGGATCCAGGTTGAAGCTGGATCTCAAAGCGTTCCCACATTTACATCCTATACAAAAGCCTATTCTGACTAGTCTAGAGCTTGAACCAGCACCCAGGTATCCCCAGTGCCTGAAATCAGATGTGTAAGAATAGTCAGTTCTGGAGTTCATTGACTTGTTAGAAAGAGTTTAACAATATTCTTTTCTTTAACCAAAATGAAAGGATTTACTTCTGTCACTGAAAAAAACTTCCAAAACAACAGATAGGCAGAAGCAACTTAGTCATAAAAAACTGATGGAATCAGGTTTACTAGGGATGTCTGAGGAGAAAGTTGAAAGAATTTCTACCAAAAACAACATGCAAAACCTATGAATACATAGGTTTTTAAAGAAATTTTACTCTTTTTTTTTCCCCCTTCCCTTAATAGTTTCAATTTTAGACTACTTAAAAGGTATTATACATGAATATGTGTGTGAGAACATAGATACAAAGATATGGCAAAAAAGTAAGCTAGGACTAGATAAACAAAGTGAACAAGAAAAAAATCTGTAAATGACTGAGGTGACTTTCTGCAAACACTAAAGGGTCTTTTTATAAGAATACTAAAGTTTTCCTTTCAGCAGAGACCATCTAATGAAATAATGTGTATTTTGAATGTAGAGACATCACAGTTCAAAAAAACCCCATACAGTTCTTGTATTGAGGTGAAATTGCAGGGAATACCAATCACCTAGATAATGAATCACCTAGAAATGAAAATTCTATCTTAAAAAATTTTTGTAACATATATCTAGCACTTATTTCAGATACAATAGCAAACTTCAGGCAAAAAAAAAGAAAAAAGCAAATTTCAGGCAAAATAGCAACACTTTCCTAGGATAAGATTTAAATATTTTATTTTCCTGAATTACAAATGCTGCTTACTGATTCTTGCTTTAATATCTTTTTAAATTGTAGCTGATTAAAAATCTATCATTGTTAAAATGTTAAAATGATACCCTTTTATTTTCAAAATAGTTTCCTTCTATTTTTAATAAATATTGATCATATCAATGTGATTTTATGAAAAAAAATATTATTTATTCAAAGCAGCAGTTTCCAGAGGAAAAAAGGTTTCAATGACTTATTTCTATCAGCCCTACTACTGACTTTAATAGAAACCGTGTAGGTGAAAGCAAGGGCATTGCTGAGAATGTATGAGAGTGGTGTGTAAGCAGAATGACTGAAACTCCAGGCAGGTGAAGTTAAATGAATTGCAGTACAGCGCTGAGGGCCAAACCCAGACATTTCAGTGCACCATTACAGGGCACCTGTAAAGAAATAATAATAATTTCCAAACATTTTACTAGATGCAATGGTATACATTATATAAACATGGTTCTGCAAGTAAAATGCTATCCATGCTAAAGAAATGTTAAATATTTAGAAAGCACTAATGATATCAGTAGAAAAGCAACAGGGATGGTAGCAGGGACTTTTCCAGTCAAAGAAGTGGTAATAGATGTAAAGAGAAAAATGAAAAAAAAAGTTCAATTAGAGAGTTAGGATTCTGTCCTGTGAAAGCAATTCCATACTGATACACCAGGCAGTCTAAGAGTCCTCTTTTCTAAGAGCAGCACTGTACTACAGAGCAGCAGCTCAGACCCACACTGAGAATGGCATTTTGCCAGAAGGGCCCACTGCACATTCACGCCGACCACACTAATTGATCCAACAGTATTTGTTATAGCAGTTTAAGAGAATTTAGATTCTCTCTGGTTTTTATTCCCCCTTCCCCCCAGGGCTGGCAATACAGATGAGTGATCTCCTTCCGTCATACATAAAGATTTGGAGACACAGCGATAATTGCTGTCCTGACAGTTTCCAATTTGATGACCAAAAATTGAACCAAAGCAAAAACAAGTGCAGGAATGATTGGATCGAAAGATTATGATGAATCTCTGAGCGTTTTTTTCCCCCCCAGTTTTTCTGATACCTTTCCAGAGTTAAACTCCTTCTCACATATTAACCACAGCATTACAGAATTATAACATTTCCTGGTAAATTAAAGGCATTTCTTTCACTGCACAAATAACTAAAAACAAATTCTCAGTGGAAGGAGCAAGTTATAAATATCCTTATAAGAAATGGATACGTAAAACTGATCCTACACTGCTTTGTTTCCTTTTCTTCTAAGTAAAATGTCACATTCTGCTCTACCTTACATTTGTATTGGTCCTCACTTCCATGCTATCTCACTTAAGGGGCTTCTCAGATGATTAATCCTCAAGTAACAAAGTGTCACATGGCTTTTATCAAGTCCTTTCCTCCCTTGAATGGGAAAAATGTGATACTACTGGCCCTGGAGATCCAAGCAGGTCAATGTGAGGGCAAAACATTTTTACTTTATATGTGTTTAACCAAAAAGGTGAGAGAAGCTAAACGAGATGGTGTTTTGCCTGAGAGAGCTGGCAGGGTAGGAAACAACAGACAAAAAGCTTTGCTCCATCGGCTCCTCCCAAACACAGCAGTACCAATATTGCTTTGCTTCCTTTCCTGGAAAGATCTTGAAAAATTTAGTTATCCAGGCATGTCCACAATAAAATAGAAATTTGTATTAACTCTAGGACAAGGAGAAAGAGGAAATAGATGTGAATTTGGTCCCCTTCATTTGTATCAGAAATAGTGTGGCCAGCAGGACTAGAGAAGTGATTGTCCCTCTGTACTCGGCACTGGTGAGGCCACACCTCGAATACTGTGTTCAGTTTTGGGCCTCAAGTTGTGCCAGGGGAGGTTTAGATTGGATATTAGGAAAAATTTCTTCACCAAAAAGGTTGCCAAGTATTGGAACAGGCTGCCCAGGGAAGTGGTCAAGTCACCATCCCTGGAGGTATTTAAAAGATGTGTAGATGTGGTGCTTAGGGACATGGTTTAGTGGTGGACTTGCTTGGCAGTGTTAGGTTAACGGTTGGGCTCGATGGTCTTAAAGGTCTTTTCCAACCTAAATGATTCTATGATTTCAGCAGAATTATGTTCAAAGAAATTAAAGCACTTGGTGACAGTCAGACAAATGGTGGAATTTCTCTCCAGACTCGAGTGTTTGATTGCCCATGTTTAGGTTACCTAAAAATGGGAGTCTATAGCCATAGAGTATGTCTGAGGGTATCTGCATGGGGCTGACAGATGTGACACAAGACCTGCATGTGACTCCTGCTTTCTGGAGCAGCTCCTGAAAGGCCAAACGGGATATCCTATGCTATCTCAAAAGGTACCAGACAACTTGGCATAGGTAAGTAACCCACATCCTTAAACCTAGCTGTTCATAACATGGTTTTCTATATGAGCTAGATGTAGAAGCATCAGTTGTAGACTGGGGAAATACAGTCAATGTAGTCAATGAAAAGGAAAGGGGACTTCAGCTCGCCCTAAAGTACTGGCTCATCTGAATTGTTCTCTAGGCTTCAGTGACCACAGTGATCAGATCTTTATGGATACTTGGAGAGCTCTGAATATATACTAAACTATTGTTAGGTGCCTTATAAATATTCTATTCAAACTTTTTCCCAGGAGAAAGCTTATCCTTTCATCCTATAATACCAGGCCTCCTTTTTCACCCACTGAGCAATAAACTGATTATTTGGGGATATCATAAATATACCAAATATAACAAGAGACAGAGTCTTCCTTTTACAGGAAGTAACAAAATGCATGAATTTTGGTTTTGATTATGATGTTACTTCACCATGGAACAAGCCAGTTACTGTCATTGCTGTATCCAAGGTCTGGAAGAACAGGGTAATACTTAGGTTCCTAACATCTCATTTTGATAAGAGTACCTTGACCTGGGCTAGGAGAACCAGTAATTCAAAATTTCTGCTGAAAAAGAAAAAGTTGAGAATGGAAAATCCCCAAAGGCTGAACAAAAGAATGATAGTGCATATAATTTTGAGACACTCAAAGAGCAGGTCAGTAAGCTTTAAATGGGAGACAGGAAGCTCAATGTATGTTTTCATAGCAAAATAATCTCTTGTAAATGCAGGACCAGCCAAAATCATAGAAAAGTAATCTGCAGCAAAGGGAGGGAGTGAAAGAACATGATTCAGTGGAAAGAAAAACATTTATAGGAAAGAGGAGTCAGGGAATCTTGAAAGGATGCTGTCTTTGGCCAAAACTCCTGTGAGTGCTGAGAGGAAACTGTGATAAAGAAATGTCTGTAAGTGTGCTCCTTATTTTCTATAAGTCTGTGCATTTCTTATGCTAAAAAGGTACAAAAACCTCTCAAAGGATACTCATTTGTCTACATGTCCTCTTAACCCAGTTAGGAATTAAACAGTAAAATGGAGCATCTAGAGCTCTGTCTGTGCTAGTAGCTCTACCGGGCCAAGGCTTGTTCTCTGGTCCCGAAGCCAGCTGGCACAGCACAGCTCATTTCCACGCAGATAAGCTCTTCTCAGCCCCAAAGCAGAGTGGCCCCCAACCCACTCTCTCCCCAGGCAGCGTGAGGTAGTCCTGGCCAGAGCCATGGTACCTGTCCAGCTCAAGTTGCTGGGCTTGGCCCTGCTTTGCTCACGCCACCCAGCATGACTAGATGACCAGGAGAGTCATGGGAAGGTGCTTGCTTAAGTTACCAGCAAATGCTAAGCCTTGGCTGTGGGTGGGTGAAGCAAAAGTTGGTCTGACATGTGGTGCTGCCTGCAAGCCCCAGTTGTGCATCCCCAAGTAGGGCACAGGGGGCTCAGCCTGGGCTCCTGCTGCGTGGCAGAATCCTGCCAGGGATCATGTTCAGGGGATCTGCCTGTTCATGTTAATTTACTCTGCTCATTTCCCCTTTTCTCTTCCACTTCCCTCCTTCTTAGTCTTTTCAATATTTTATCTGACATAAAAAACCCCAAACTTAAAAATAATACCTGGAACTCTTAATTTCTTCTTATTCTCTAGTTCATAGTCAAACTCAGCCAAGATCATATTTTATATACCCAAACTGACATGCAGACACCTTCAGGAATCTCTAATGCACTCTCATGTATTTACTGGTCATTCTTTCTCATAGTTATAAAAATCTGCACTTAATGTACAGAAGTATTCCACAGGACAAATAAATTCAATTTAAATGTCAGTGACTGCTTGTCCCCAGATTTACAAAATGGGTTGAGTATGCATATTTCTGAATATTTGCAAGTATCAATGTATTTTCATAAGTTTAATGAAACTGTAGTCCTCTCTAGTTTACCTGCAGTGAAATTATCAATGCAGATTATCCAGGTCACAGAGTGCAGAGCGATCCCAGGCCCCAAAGTGTTTCTGCTTAAAGCACAATACCACATAAGCAAAGCTATACTGCCTTGAGAGCTGTACTGTTCTCTGGTCCAGGAAACAAGACAGGATGAAACCTACTTCATTCAAGCTACTTTTACACAAAGCTACTTTTACACAAAGCTCTTTGTTCCCAGAATAAGGAGGGCAAGCAAACATAGTGCAATATCATTGCTGACTAAGCTCAGGTCCAATTAAAGGTATGAATTCTACTTGAACCAAACTCTTCGTAAGTAGCCCTGACTTAGTGTTTCAAAAATATCCTTTTCTGGTGGTGAACTAGACATGGCTCCATAGATGATAAGGCAGATATCTCAGATTCAGTTCTAAACTGAAGTTAGCGGTCACACCTGTACTAGTAAATTATACAGTGCCAGGGCACAAACCTGGTCAAAAGAATTGTCACCTACTCTGTGAAATTGTTAGACTTATTCTCTAGAACAATTTAACCTTGGTAAGCAACACAAGCCCAGGCGATAATCAGGCATGCTCCCAAATAGGCAATTTAGATGCTAACTTGTTCAGGGGAGCTGCATCATATGAACATACCAAGAAAATATCAGCTACCTTTTGGGCAAGAGAACTGAGCCTAAAGCTGTTTTGTTTAGTAGTGTATACTTAGACAGTAAATCTGGATGCACCAAGGCTAATTCCAACTGAGGCTATCTCTAGCAGAGTTGTTGCAGTGTCTCCCTAACCAACCCCTCGAAAGTCCTGGTTTCTGCAAGGTTTCTTAATTTGTGCTCAGGGTGAGATCCCGGAGAAGTTTTCCCCATGTATCTGTGCCCTCCTGCACTGAATCTAACAAGCCTTTGCAGAACCACTGTAGTGAGGAGTGCTGTACAGGGAACCTTGGTGGCTCTGTTGGAGCTAGCATAATTTGCATGGCTGGAGCTGAGCTGGTACTACTAAGTCCAGCCAGACTAACACTGGCTGGAGTTTTTCTGCTGTTTTCTCCAACAAACATTTATTATATTTTCTCCGTCTCAGATCTTCTGTTCAGGAATTGATTACACATGACTTTATATCAAATTAAGATCTAAAGTAACTTACGTAGCAGATCTGGAATATCACTGTAAGCAAAGCCCCAATCCAAGAGGTAGCTAAACATCTCTATTCAAACAGGTAGATAAAGTCATTGTGCTACTAGCTTCTTGGCACAACAAGACAGGTCTTTGCTGTAAACAGAGTTCAGTGGCCTTGAACTGTCCTGTGTAAAACTTCAACACATACACTATTTTTTTTTTCGCCATACCAGTATATTTTATTTTTTTAGTTAATAGGTGAGAGCATCTTACCTGTCCACTAAGCCACAGAACACTTCATTCTACAAAAGCTACAGGAACCACAGGTAGCAGCCTTCTTTTTATTCCCATTTACCCCTATGCCAAGTGTAGATGAAGGTTGCATGGGAAATCCTGCCATTGCTCAATCGGTTGGTAGTTTTTTCCTGGACTTCAGTGAGGGGAGTGTGTCACTTTTGGAGATGAGTGTAGCAGGAATTCTGAGCAAATGCTGTGCATAGTTACAAACATCAACAAGAGGGAGAAGGCAGTGGAAAAATCAGTAGAAGTAAATTAAGTTTTGTAAGATCACCCAAAGATAGAACCTAGGAGTTCAAACCATCAAGTTTCCACTATAGCTATAGCAAACCCTGGCTATTTACTAATCTTGCAGTAATTGGTGCTTCAGCTATCCTAGCTGTCTTTGGTAACATGAACCCTGTGAGCAAATGAAGAATCAGAAGCAGGGGTAGAATTAAATGCCTTCATACAATTTCAAACACTGCAGTGAAAATATATACTTTTTTTCTTCAACACTTTCTGTTCATTTCCTTCTTATTTATTCATTGTGTTAGAATAATAAAGAACTTGATCCTTTTCATTTAGAGAAAACTGTATTATAATTTGCTGTCCCTGTATAGGTTCCATATGCACATGGAATAATGTGTTTAGAAACCAAAGGAAATAGATCTTTTGAAAATAATCTGTCATCCTGTAATATTCTCTATGGTGTTTTGATTCAAACTCAGTTCTTCCTGATCTCTCTCATTATTCACTGTTGAACTGTTTAATGCCAGAGTTGCAGGCCAACTGGCAGGAAGAATGCAGGGAATGTATTATTTCCCTGTAACATGAAGTTGGATGTCTCACTTTCACTATTCTCTTTCACACCCAAGACAAATCCTGAGCTCTGTCACAATGGCCCACATTGATGAAAATGCCAAAAAGATACAAAAAGACAGCAAATGAAAGGCTTCTAGCAAGGTGTATTAAGAAAATCAAGGTAATACTTTTTAGCCTTTTGAAGTCTTTACATTATCTCCTCTTTTGTACAGTTAGTGACATTTTTTAAGGAGACAGAGTGGAATCTCAGTTCCATTGAAATACATGGTGAAATTCTAAATAAATTTGCCAGGGACAATATTTCTTGCTTACTGCTTTTGCTATCAAACCTTGTAAATTGCCTTTTTGTTAACCAAGACCACTGCCTTCAGCAGGAACAGCTTTCTAGAGTTGCCCAGTGAAATCAGTATTCCTTTACAGAGAGAAGAGAAAAAGTATATGCATACTTGGAAGCTTCACACCAATGTTAGATAAAATCTGCTTTTGATTAAATAAATAAATAACATCTGCTGAAATCTTAGAACAGACATGACAAACTGCAAGCTGAAACACTTGCGTATATTTGATGATTTGCATCAGGCATATGTAAGCATTACTCTATCAGTAGTTCTGAAAATAAGGGTCAAATTCAGCTGTACAAGTGAGGATCACAACCAGAAGTGGGAATTATAAGCAGAAGCCTAAAACCCACTGCTATGTATGTTAAGCCTGGCTTGTATTTTAAAGATGATTTTGCATGCCAGCCAGTGTAGCTTTCATTCTTCAGACTCTCTTTTTGCTTCACAATTTTTTCCTCCAGTTCTTTAGTTCTAGGCTTTTTACTTATAGGCAACACTTGACTTAATATATTTGGGGTGCAACTCACCTGCTTCTCCTCTGATTCACCCAGTTCTCTCCTCCCCAGGTAATCGAAAGGTAATACCTTCACAAAAGCCTCCCCTTCTCCCCTCCATCCAACACTAATTATCAATTTTCTCCTCTTTTTTACACTAAAAAAAACCAATTATAATAATCCTGCCTTTCTTGAATTATATCTCACTGATTTTCAGAGTTTTTGTATGTATGTGAGAGGAGGCGTCTCTATTTTTCTCTTTTGTTCCCAGTGTATTAGAACATAAAGATGAGTGGTACTGGCATATTTGTCTGGATCTATCAAGTTACAGTTACTGGTACAAGTCTTCTGTTGTCTATAGGATACTGACATATGCTATAGCTATTGTTCCATCACTGCCCTCAAGAGTAAACATCTGCTCCTACCCTATCATCACAGTTTTAATCTTCTTGTAGCTCCTGTTTCCTTGAAGAGCAATCCAAATGAGACAGACCCTGTCTTTTACTTTTCTCTGGTTTTTGAACAGCTTCCAGGCTTTCACCAGAGTGAAGTGAATACCTCGAGCTCCCACCAGTATTCATTTAAATGAAAAACTGAATTCCCTTTAGCTGTGCTTGTGCCTGTGAGCAGATGGAGTGAGGTGAGAATCCAACTTGCTCACAGGCATAAACACAGTAACAGCAAATTGAATTTGCTATTCAAGAAGTGGGGGTCACAGTGCTCGGAGAGCAACCACAGCCACTGTGCAAACTGCATCGAGTGTGGGAGCCGCAGGATTTGTGTCAATATGGAGTGTCCTCTCACCGGGTCACAGGCATCGTGCTCTCTTACAGCCTTTCCCAACTGTGATGGAGAGCCCCCACTGACCTCTGTGGTTTACACACTTTTAAAAAAATGTTTGTCTGTACCCTCTGGCCAGGAAAAAATTTACCCTTTGAAAGCACCAAAGGCAGGAACAAAACCAAAATATTCCCACAGCAGATCTCAATTCAGTGGTTAAGAGTATTCACAGGTACATGAAATAATGCTTTTGCATTGGTTTATGGTTGGACTTGATGATCATAAAGGTCTTTTCCAACCTAAATGATTCTATGATTCTATGATTCCATTGTTTATGGTTGTTGATGATCATAAAGGTCTTTTCCAACCTACTATGATTCTATGATTCCATTGTCAATAAACTTCTGTGGTGACAATGCGTAATGCGTAATGCACACTCATCTTGGCAGTGCTAAGGAGCCTTTGCGCTTCAATAAACTTCTGTGGTGACAATGCGTAACCAAACATGCACACTCATCTTGGCAGTGCTAAGGAGCCTTTGCGCTTCCACCATTTATCCCCACCCAATGAACACAGAAGATACTGCACCCGACACAAAAAAACCCATAGTCTTTAACAGAATGAGTTACAACTTCAAGCAATGTAAAACTGAGCTGAGTCAGAACCAAAATGCTGAATGTGAAAACCTCACTGCTATCAAGCCCTTAAATTTGACAAACGTTTTCTATTTATTTGAATAAACCATAACTTGGATGAAAACACCCTGGCATATTGTGGTGCATGAAATTCACATCTGAATCCCCCTTTCTGCTTTCTGGTCTGACTCTCCAGAATTTAAAGCCAGACCAACCAGCATTGTCAAACGGCATTTTCTCCTTTTGTTACTACTGTTCACCAGCCCCATCTCCACTGCTTTGGAAGATGGTTTTGGAAGCAGCCCACACAAGAACTAAGTCTCCTATGCAAATTTCTGTATCGTAACTTTAAATTGTTCTCTTATAATGAACGTCATACACCAGCAATGAAATAAAGCACCAGTCACAATTTCAATATCATATATTAATCTTTCTGCTTATTTGAGGGTGACAGCTGTCTGTGCTTGGCAGGTCTTTTCAATGCTACATTACATTTCACTGTCCTCTTCAGAAATAATGTTTGCTTTACAGTAAACATTTCATGATACATTCAACAATGGAAGAAATAATTCCTTTAAATATTTTGTAATAAAAAAATATTTTTTTTTTCTGATGGTAAAGACTGAATCAAAGGTGCTTGCAATTTTAAATCATCAGGAATAACTCTGATGTTGTTTCAATTTCTGCTGCATTTGGATCTCAATTATACACAACAATTTTTACAGGAGTGTCTTCAGCACCTTAATTTAAAATGACCTGAAAAACTGTTTTTGAACAAAATTAAAAAGCTGATTGTAACCTCTTTTTAGAAAAAAGGCATATGTGATTACACCTCTCCAAGTCAACCTCTTAGTTTGTCCCCTGCTTCAAACCTCTTGGCTAATTTCAACAAACTCTGATAGAAAAGGAAAAAGCTCAAAGGTATTAAATTTCTACTTAGTTCCTAAAAGTAGATACCATATAGAAGAAAGACATCCAGATTAGAGTGATCACTGAGGAAAAAGCCATGAGGTCAGAGTCCAGAGCAGCCACATGGGAAACAATCACACAGCAAAGTGCTTAAAGTTCTGCTGCTTGTGGAATGATTTGTTTTTCAGAAGAACCCAAGAGAGTAAAATGCAGTGCATTTTATAGGGTTTTGATACAGTAGATGTCATCATGCTCTTAACACACCCAGCACTGAATGCAGGAGGCACGGAGAAATTAGGAGGATGGTTGAGTGGCACAAGACTGCTCCTGGGGGCAATCTGAGAAAGGTGTCTGCTTCAACCTTCCTCTGCTCTCCATCAGAGAAAATGACAACAGTCGAAGGCTGTGCCCGCCTTACAGAAGTCATGTCAGCCCTTCCCCGTTGGGCCCCATCAATGCTGATTGTAAATGTACATTGAAACATGTCTGAAATGGGACTCCTCATGTCAGTCCTTTGTTACCTGCAAATGGTTGTTAACTGGTGAAGTAAGAGTACTTGTCAACCCAAGTTTTGATATTCAGATCTGGTCACACTGAATTAACATAGTTATGATACATGTATAGTACAGGACATTACTTTAGGTCACGTCAAAACAGGCAGAGGTGTGATGTAGTACAACCTTATACATGACACCATCGTGATTTCCTAATGAGAGTCTGAACATTTTAAAAGAAGCATATAGAAATTAACATACTTCCGAAGAGAAATGTTTACAAATCCTAAAGAACGGTCATGGAACACAAATAGTCAGAAGACAGGTTGCTGACTAGCAAATTTAAAAGTTTTTAAATTACAGAGCACATTCACTGCTTAAATATAGAAGAATGCATTTCAAGTAACTCCTGTGTGATCTCTGTATGTGCTCTCTCATTACACCCTTGCTGCATTGGTTTTCAAACTAATGATGTATTTGCTTTTCCTTAAAAAAAAACTGAAACAAAGAATAATTTGCAGCATATACAGCTGGCTAGACTAGCCTTAGCTAGCAGAAAGGAGTAAAATGTATAAAGGATTTACTGATAACACGAAAGTTGCTGGGTTCCCCTTCCTCCCCCAAGAATAGGAGTCAAGAATGTTCAGAGCAGGGCAAAAGTATCTCAGTAATTCCTTGCAGAAATTTCATATTCCCTAATCCTCAGACCCCCCTTGCTTTCAGAGAAAAACGTGTTTAACATCCTAAACCATATAGTTCACAAACGCCAGCATATGACAAAATTCTGCCCTCATTAATACTGTGTTGTGGTTTAACATCAGTCGGCAACTGAGTACCACACAGCTGCTCGCTCACTCCTCCCCCCCGACCCGGTGGGATGGGGGAGAGAATTGGAAGAGCACAAGTTAGAAAAACTCATGGGTTGAGATAAAAACAGTTTAATAATTGAAATAAAACAATAATAACAATAATAATAATGTAATAATAATAAT
>NW_008795017.1:6764975-6774673 GCF_000699145.1 Aptenodytes forsteri
TAAGCACTACCTAGCAACAACTAAAACATCGGTGCGTTATCAACTTTGTTCTCATCCTAAATCCAAACCACAGCACTGTACCAGCTACTAGGAAGGAAATTAACTCTATCCCTGCCAAAACCAGGACATACTGATATAGGAAATTGCTGCTGGAAACCCTTTTTTTAATGGATTTACACCAGTTGCATACTGGTTTAACTTGAACACTAGTTGTCTCAGTGGAACAGAAATAATGTAAGTGATTCAGGAAATTTGTTGGAAAGATAGTGATTGTATGCACTTTTAATATATTAAAAGTTTTAACTTTGATCAGAAGGGAAAATATATTAAAAAAATCAAATCATAGAAATAAATCAAATAAACCAACATTCAGCATGCTCTGAAAAGACTTTATTTTGGCCTGATCAAAACATTGTATTTTGATGGGCTAGTTTCTTGGTGTATTTGTACTTAGTTCGTTATTTTATTCATTGCTTGAAAATAAAATATTTTCAAATACCAGAACTAAACTTTTATCAAAGTCTTTAAAAAAAAAAAGATGCAGGACATATAAAGGTACTCTACTTTAAGATTAATCAATAAGCCTTGTAGTAGACTTACTGCATTAAGTTCTACTTGAGTGCTGAAGCCATGACCAACGGCACCAGCTTTCAGACAGTGCATGTGCACACATGCCAGGAAAATGGTGGACAAGAGCCACAGGAGCACACAGCACAGAGGATGTTGTCACCAGTGATACCTACTAACAAATGACAGGGTGTTGCCCCACCCACAATTCTGAGGGAGAACTACCCCTAGTAGCTGTGATGGCCTCTTTGAAATTGCACAAAATAGATCGACCTTGATGATTCCCCATGGAATGTTGCAAAGTAAGTAAAAAAACCCCAAACAACCAACATCCAAAAATAACTACATAAAAGTTGCCCATGAAGTATTTTCCAGCATGTCAAGGAAAATATTCCTTTCTTCTTTCCTGAATACAAATACATGAACCAGTTTAAACTGACATATCTAAGGGATTAATAAAAGCTTACATCTTCATTAATTTTCTGCCAAAAGCAAAGGACTTTTTAAATAATAAAAAGAAAATCAGTTCAGGCACAAAGTCTTATTTTTAGAAAATATTTTAAAAACAATAATAAAGGGCAGAGGGATTTGGCTTAGTGACATGTTAGCAATAGTTTCTGGAGAAAAAATGAAATAGCTCGAGTCAGTGACATTACAGATCAAAAAAAAAAAAAAGGAAAAAAAAAAGAAAAAGAGCTGAAAACAAAGATTAGATTTGGCTATTCACTTCCCACCCATCATTTTTTCACAGTTCACACTGGCAAAATACTTTACGCAAGAAAATAAAATTATCCACAATATGCCATTTCATGTTGAGCAATCTGGAGATAATTTTTTTACATAAACAAGCTGGATTGCTCTTTGATTGCCCTTCTAAATTATAAACTGCCAAAGATTTGCATGCTGAAGTTACTTTTGCAATCCGTAAGTTTTCATGCTGAGTCCTATGTAAAATGACTCCTTTATAGTCTGGATGCTTGTTATGACTATCTTTTAAAAAAATTAGTTGTATTGTAAGAACAAACATATATCTCAAAAGATTATGTGTTGGAGATGAACAGCAAAGATTTACTAAATTCCTCCAACTAAGACCATTTGAACTTCACTTACACTGTCAGTTGTCCATGAAAACTCTGGAAACCGGTTTCACAGCCTTGATATTTGCACTCAAAATTCTATTGGATTTTAAATTTATTATTTCCATTACACTGGTAGGGTCTTGGGGCAAATTTCCTGCTGGTGTCAATGTCATGATACACTTCCCTTTTCCTAGCTAAGGATTAGAACTTCATTCTACCAGGAAGTCCAAAGAATGGAACTAAAGAGAATTCTGACAAATACTTAAGAACAAGAATTAAATACAGTAGTTGGTGGTCAAATATTAAGATAAGAATAATTCTAGGGCTGAGAACCCGAGTTCTATATGCACACACACATAAACATGCAAACATATGCAAACATACACACAAATACATCTTTCTTTGCAGATACAAAACTTTTGCAGGAGGCCTTTCTGGATCCTCTGCAACACAGGGCTTCAAGCACTTTGATGGTAGGACTACGATGCAGTATAGAATATATGAAAAATGTTCCCAGACAAGTTGTTTAAAAAGTTTCATTTTTTTCTTTGATTTTCTACCTGTATAATATAATTCACTTTAATTGCTCTAGAAACCACTCAAACTGACTAGACGGTACAAGCAATATATAAACAAGTGTTCCCTTACCTTAAAAACCATCACAAAATGTTTGTTCTGTAAGCTGAAGACTGTCACAATTCAAAGATCACCATGCATGCCAATAAGTTGTAAGAGTAGCAAACGTAAACTGCAAAAATTCTCAGGCTCATGAAAAGTGCTAAAACATTCTCACAGGTCACTGAATTGTCCTGCACTTCAATTGAAATCTAAAACCCACCACCTGCTTCCTCCTTTCCCTGTCATTTTCTCTATGTGCTGCAATAGGTCCTGCTCTTTTATCTCCAAGAACGTTTCCCTTTTCTATGTTCTTCCTACACTTCAGAGGAGTAACTCCCTTCCCTCCCACATTCCCTTTTTACAATGCCAAGGCTTGCTTTACATTAAATAAGGGTAAGGAACACAATTAACCCTGTACTTGCTATAATGCTTGAACTAACTTGTACCTATTATCTGACTGAGCAAGAATGTCCTCTTGGCTCAAGCAAAAATCTGGACTGAAAGCTTGGAACATGTTCACGTGCTTGCCTTTATTTTTTTCAGTGTTCAAAAAAGAGGGACGTGTTTAGAGACGTCCTCCTGCAAAACAAGGAACTTTGGGGTTGTAAAAGTCATGACAAATTGAAAGAGACCTGAAAATAATGACAGCTGATTCCCTCTATGGCTTACAGCACCTTTCATCCAGGAAAAGTACCACATGCGTTGAGAGCAATCATTTTATTCATCAGTGAAAGGCAGCTGTTTTGAGGGAAAAATGCAGCTAGCGTATTTTGTGTTTCTGGCCCAGTCAATAGGTTAGTTAGGGACACTGGAAGCCCAGGCATTTGAAGAAGGGAGGGAAGACCAGGTTACTGTGTACCAGAGTGATCTTCCTTCCCTTATGCTTTTAAAAATTTGGTGCAAGGTTTCTGTTCTCTGTCCTGGAGGTCAGCCTGGTTTGACTTGTTTGTCTGATGACCAGAACAAATACAAAACGTTTCTCCCCTGCCCCACCCCCCCTTTTTTCCCCCTAGTTATCTTCAAAGGTTAAATCCCACTCCCACTGAAGGTGTGGTGAGCTCTAACTCAAAGGATAAGCCTCGCAGCCACTGGAGCTGGATTCACTAACTGGTGAGCTCTAACTGTAATCTGACGATGGCATGTATGTAACACAATGATTTATGCATGACTCAGGCTGTCCCTTAGCACAAGTGGTCAGTGGCTTAGAAAAAAGAGGAAACCTCTGTCTGGAGACAGAGGACTGTGGTTTCATGTTTAAATGAACATAAGGAATTATTTTCACATTTCAAAATGTACTATAAACATTTGAAAACAGAAATATTTGCATTTAGTAAAAGTTATAGTGAGAAACTCTATGTTACAGTTATCTCAACGGTTTTGGTTCTCAGCTAGATACACCCCTAAAATCTGCAGTAATCGGAAATGTCAAGAGTACTTTACCATCTCACTGTAGAAGGACAAGAAGTTGTGCATTGTGTAGAGAGATGTACCCTAGAACCAGCCAGGAAAATAAGCACCCAAACTGTAATTTCAAAAAGAAACCACAGAACAAATAAAAAAAAAAAAAAAAAAGAAGAAAGAAAGAATAATTCAGTTAATAATCCATATTTATTGCAAAGTTCTCTTAAGTTTCCCCCACCATTTCCTTATTTTCTAATCTCTGATTATACAGATGTGAAAGACAAGGACAATTGCAAAGCTGTGTGAAAACTCTGTTGGAGAAAAATCTTGCCCATACTAATAATCTGTTGTAGATGCTGCACCACGCTGAATGACAGAAAGATAAATAAGAATTTCTCTTTGCATCCACAGGTTACTAAGAATAGCCTTCCATTGAATAATACAAATAGTTTGACAATGTTATGTTTGTAATTCAAAAAATAAGCAATTTAAAGGTAGTAGTAACTACTAATAGAATAATAGGTATCTTTCATTGTGGTATAATCATGTGACAATACTCTCACAATTTTAGTACTAGGAAACAAATAATGTTGTAATTTAAGTTGCTGCATGAAGATCTTTTAAAAGCTAGCCATCACAGGTCCATGTGGCTTATAGGAGAACGTGATGACAATCAACAAGCCAGTTCTGCTAATTACCAGTGCAACCTTAGTCAACCAACTTGCCGTGCTTTCACTGTTTTATCATATACTGCTTTACAGTTTGTTCTTTCTGTCACCAAACATAATACACGGTGAACAGATGTGATTTTGAAGAAGTCTGCCAAATTTGTATTGTCCTTATGTTACATAAATTATTTTTTCCTGTGATGGAGACAGCCCAAGCTCTTCACTTGAGATCATTAAACTTTTGGCTTTGGGAATTTCTGGACCACATCCGACTTTGTTGTCTATATATTCTACTGGTAGGGGGGCAGGGAGAAGAACCTTGCGTCTTCTTTCTTCCTCTGGAAGCTAATTTTCATTAAAAACAGTCACAATCCATTTTCTCTCTTAACAAGCCTTGAACTAAAGTTGAAAGAAAAACATGGTGTGCCCCTCTTGCCCTATGTATCTGCTTTTGGACTTCAAGAGTTGGTTAAGTGCCTAGAATGTGAAAGAGAGAGCACTTTTACTCTTCCCACCTTTTCCCTAGAATACTTTACACTGACGAGCTGACCAGTGACACAAAGAAAGCTTCAGAGGATTTATCTAGAATACCAAGTCCTTGCTAAGAAAGCTCTCTGAGTTAAATGACTTACTCAAAACATTTTTGTCACCTTGGATGTAACTGCAGTAATCAAGAAGCTTTGTAATTTTATTTAATGCCATTCCTGGAGGTGATAAAGCTTTATCAACTACAACATTTATTTTCAGATACACAGCATCTTGTACTAAAGAGTCGTCTTGATCTTTTAACAGCAGCGACACTTCTCTTGCATGAGCAAGCAGCTGTACTGACTGGGTGACAATGTCAGCATATAAAAGACTATATCTTGAGTTTATTTGGAAAAAGAATAGTCTTTGATGGCCTTTATGATGCACTCTTGAATCAGAATATCTCAGTTTGATCCTTGTAAATCTAGATGAACTTTTGTTTTATTTTACTCCCAATTCCAAAAATACATGGGTATGTATGAAGTAACTTTAAGTCAATGACCTGTCCTGGTTATTTAAAACTGTACAACAGAGAAATCAAGACTAATGACATTGTGCAAGATTATCAATAACATAACTGAGATCAGAATCTGGATCTTTGTGTTTTCAATTTTCTTCACTTTTTATTTCATAAAGGTTTATAGGCTGGATTCTCAGATGGCATAAATCTGCATTGATTTCTCTCTGGCATCAGTTCTAACAGATCCTGCTGCGTGCTCATAGCAGTCTCATTCTCTGCTATGGAACTATCATGTCAAGCACGTCTAGTATCCATTTTCTTGAAATGGAGTACGATTTACAACTAAGATGTAGAGATAACAGATTTGAGGATAATGTATTCTATGCAACAGAGTGTGTGTATTTATGGGGTTGAATCTTGTCATTCTTTTGATCTAAACAGTGCTTAACTATGGCTTTAGACTCTGAGAAGAGGCTTATGGTATGCAGCGGAGCATGGGGTAGAAATCCCTGAATTAACTTTAGTGCAGTGCTCAGCACAGATGTGTGGTACGTAACGTATGTAACAATTCTGCAGAGAACTGCACATCATGCTCCATACCAGGGCATGCTACCACCCAGAGGTGTTCTGTTTATGAATCCACCTGTTCTCTGTTTCACTAGAAACACCTGCAAACAAGGAGGAAGATGTAATTTATGCAGGCAGCTAATAATTTACTGTGTTTTTTCCCTAAACTTTCCACAAGTGGCCAAACTTGTCACAAGTCAGCCTATGAAAAACAGAATAAAATCTCTGCTCTACAGACTTCAGAATCCAAAAGAATAAATTTCAGATATCTTCTCTTTATCATGTATTGAAGTCCACAAAGTCCCACAGATTACTCCAACACACTTTTATACTAAACAAGTGTCATGGTTTAACTATACCAGCTACTAGAAAGAAAATTAACACTATCTCTGCTGAAATGAGGACAACAAGGAATCTGGTTCTCTCTACTTTGACTTTTTCCCCATAGAACCCACATGGAGAAATGGATGAACATTCTTCAGGACTGTATACTCTTTAGGGTTCATAATCATAGAATCATAGAAACATTTAGGTTGGAAAAGACCTTTAAGATCATCGAGCCCAACCGCTAACCTAACACTGCCAAGCAAGTCCACCACTAAACCATGGCCCTAAGTGTCTACACGTCTTTTAAATACCTCCAGGGATGGTGACTTGACCACTTCCCTGGGCAGCCCGTTCCAATGCTTGAAACCCTTTTGGTGAAGAAATTTTTCCTAATACCCAATCTAAACCTCCCCTGGCGCAACTTGAGGCTGTTTCCTCATCTTTTGTTACTTGGGAAAAGAGACCCGACACTCATCTCACTACAACCTCCTTTCAAGTAGTTGTGGAGAGCGATAAGATCTCCTCTGAGCCTCCTTTTCTCCAGGCTGAACAACCCCAGTTCCCTCAGCTGCTCCTCATAGGACTTCTGCTCTAGACCCTTCACCAGTTTTGTTGCTCTTCTTTGCACATGCTCCAGCACCTCAATAATGTAAGTTACTGCATATTTTCAAAGGGGTAAGTGCAACAAAACCCCACCTCTGAGAATGTGATATTCAAAATTTGGATTTTGCTGCTTGGCCCAGTTCTGAATTGATCATCATTGTGCAGGATGCGCAGTTAGGACAAAGAGGGAAGCGACTATCCACAGTCTCATTTACAGAGCATTGGCTCATTACAAATGGGACATTCCCCTATGGAATAGGTTTCTTTTGGGACCGTATGCCATTTATAATTTAAAGCAGCCTTGAGGTTTTTCTAACTTGCACCAGGCCTTGATCAGTCATAGCTGGGAGAATCTGGAAGCAGCAGAAGCCATTGTATTAACAGATCCAAAGCAAAGGAGCCAACTAAAAGGTATTGCAGCCCTTTGGTTTCCATAGTGCAGACAACAAAGCTCTTGGGCTGGTGCCCAGTACTTTATATGGGAAAAATGGGTAAACTATTCTTCACAGACAAAACCTCTCTTAACATCATTCATCTGTTACTGTGCTTCTAAATTATTCATTTTTTTGATTAATGAAAATATGTTAATTAAGAAATTGCTGTTAGAAAGGTATAAATATATTTCATTGCCTGAAATAATTAAAATAAGTAATTACTTAAACATTACGATTTAAAATGAAATAATTTCTTTGATAGCAAACTGAATAAGGAGAAGATGCCTAATATGCTTGATATAAACTGCTTAGCCTAATGACAGTCCTTTTAATATCGTTTACATAAGATATACATATGCTTCACAAAATCTTAACATTGATACTAGTATTTTTGAAGATCATCTTTTGCTTTGTTCATTCATCTTTTGGCTTGATCTTGTAAGAAATAGAGCACACTAGACAATTCAAGCAAGCAATTAGACAGACACTTGACTTCTAGCTTTACAATGGTATATTGACTCCTCCCATGGCTGCATTTACAATTTGTTTCCATGCTTTGCTGGACCATAGCCATACGGTACAGGAAGTTCTTTGCTACTCAAAACAATGAATATTTCTCATTCCTTCCAGGAATCAGCAAAAACCTTCAAATCTTGTTAGGACTTTTTCCTGCAGATGACCATATACATCACACTGTGTATCTTTGTCCTTGACAAGTCCAGATGAAGGGTTCAATCTTATCTTCAGCAAGGTGTGGCAACTACTCTGGTGCTCTGGCTAAAGTCTCTTGTTTCTTTTTCCCTCCTTCATCTACTTCCTAAGAAAACTAATGCTTCTATATAAACACAGACTCCCACACTTTCATCCTCTCTTCTAGTTTAAATGCTTTTATCATCTCTGGCATTCCCTATCACTGATAACATCATTCGCAATGGCTATGTCTTTCAAGCTCATAGACTTTGTCTAAGTACTCCCACTGTGGGGAGATAGAAATTTCCTGCTGTCAGGTCTGTCTGGTGAGCAGATGAAAGACTTCCCATGAAAATCAAGGGAAGCAGAAATATAATGTAGGAGAGCAATGAGCGGGTGATATGGATTATTTCTAGATCAGGCATGGAAAAAAATGATTGTAGTAATAATCAAAACCAAGAAAGGCGCTCTCATTAGTTACACTGTTCAGTATGTCCTTTACTGATAGCTCTGTATTTTCCATAAGGCTAGTGTAAGTTTTCTGTCAAACTCATTCTTATGACTTTTCATGCTGGGAGAGTACAATCTCTAGTAGTAAAACCTGTTACACAAAAATCAAACCGAGTATCATTTTAGCCTCTTGTGTAGTCACCTACTTGTGTTTTAGGATACAGCTACTACCTAGGAACGCTTAGTCAAATATCAGCATGAAGAGGTCTAGGTCATAAAAATCAGCAACAGCTTGAGTGAGCTGAAGAGCAGCAGAAAACAGGAAGGTTTTTTCAGGAGTTTTCAGCTGTGACCTGTGGCTGTGTTATCCTGCAAGAGAAAGGCTAGGATGGAGGAAGCATAAGGGTTTTCCTTGATTCTAGGCAGATGGCTTGTGAAATATAATCCTGTAGGAAGTAGAGGGGCCCCTGAAGATCCTGGGTAAAGAAAAAGACATGACTGATGTGTTGAACTTACTTTGGAAGAAGAAATATTGGTGAAAATAGAGCTTGAATTCTGTGGTTAGAGTTTTATAGTTAGATACCCAGACTTAATATGTCACCTTGTGCTCTTGCACTCCATGGATTACTATTCCATAGGTTTTGGACATCATCAGGACTATAGCCAGGAGTCAGGGAGGAAGGACTGACTAACTCTGGCTATCTAACAAAACTGCCCTGAAGTACTAATTTATGCACCAGTAAGCAAGGTGCTACAGAGCTAAGAGTTAAGGCACCTAATCAGCTCAGTCAGTGAGTAAATGAAATGATATATCTGAGTATCAGAGATATTGCAGCAGAATTTTCATGCTTCATCACTGGCTTTGGGCAGTCAGTCAGATCTCCGCGACCCACTGCAAACTATCCATGACTTGGCTGCTGGGTCTCTATTAGAAAGACCCATCATCACTTCTTGCATAATTATTCTCAAGATTATTTCTGCAGTGCTTGGTGCGAACAACATTCGTAAATTTGCACCTGTTGATTTGTGGCAACAGTCTGATTTTCTCAAGCAATTCAATGAAGTTCTGCCAGCACTAGGATGTCAGAACAAGTGAAAAACCTGAATAGACACATTTGTCAATCACATTAGGTGTCCAAGATGAAATGAGTGAATAAATGAAAGCCATTTTTCTAGTGAGCAGCTGCTCTCATTACTAAAGATCCTGTTAAGATTAAAGCTGTGCTGCCAGCTTCTTTTTTTCAGTTAAGGAAAATAAAAGTAAAGTTAATACTAACAATACTGAATTTAAAATAAGACAGCTGAA
>NW_008795017.1:6774779-6817381 GCF_000699145.1 Aptenodytes forsteri
AATAATAATAATAATAATAATAATAATAATAATAATAATAAAGATGTTTTCAATTGCAAAATAAAATGCTATGATTTTATTACACTTTTAAAAAATTATTTTCAGTTCACACTACAGCAATTGAGGGAGACCAAGAAAGCTTGCTGAAACAGCTTGTCACTGCCAAAATCAGAGGATTCACTGAAAAAGATGCCAGTCCAGAATGTCTCCCAGCTTATATCACCTCCCAAAGCATCTGAGCAGAAACGTAGTTTCTGTGAATGTGCTCGCTTACAAATAGTGGCATCTGCTGAGCTTAAAGATTATGTTTAAAGGTAAAATATTAATATTCTCTAGGAGTGTAAATATTTCTCATTTCCATGAGGAGTCAAATGGGGATGAAATTTAGGAGGGCAGAACAGGACAGACCAATCTAACCAGGTGAAATTTTCAAGAATAACTATGAAGCCAACAACAGCAATACCTGTGTAGCTAATGAGGAAACACACCTAAATGATGGATGATACTGCCTTTCCACGCTGACTTGCTATGAAACATACAGAAAGCTGACCTTGCTCTATAGAAATGAGAGAAGAGAGAAAGAAATGTTTGTCATCTATTAAATGTAACAATGAGCAGAGAAAATTCCTATGAAATTAATTTATAATGGTAAACATTAATAAGGGCCAGATTTTTAGCAGGAGTAAATTGGCAGATTACTAATGCCACACAAAAAATTGTTATAATAGAAGTCTAGTACTGCATTTTGGGTTGCTACAAATAGTGACTGTGCAATGATAAAAAATTATATACATGTACTTACCTAGTCACCTAAAACACTTTAATCCCGAATGCATCCACTCTCTCCTTTGCATGCACTCTTTCTGCAGCTTTTTCACATATAGACACACTCATTTGTTTATTTATATTTCAGAAATGGATTAAATGTTAATGTGGCACCAGAAAAGATAAATTTCTGCTTATAGAAATTATCAAGCCTGTGGTGATTAAGGACTGGATTCCTTCACAAAACTCAGCCAAAATTTGTTACCTGCCTGGAAACCCCTGGTCATGACATGGCGTGAGGCCAGCGCTCTTGCAATGTTAATGACAGCCAGGGACCTGTTAGATCCCCTCATTTAGCTGATAAATCAGTGACTGCACTGGTCACTGTGCTTTCATTTTCACTTTTCACTCTGAGAAATTTTCGCCGTCTTTCAGGGCCACCTTTAAACTTGAGCTTCCCCATGCTGCTTGTGGGAGGATGAGAAGCCCATTTAAATGAAGTGCAATTGCTTATGAAGCTGTTCGGAAATACCTTGCTGTGGTACCCGCTTGGCCAGCTTTTTGCCTGTGTGTGTGGTTCTCTTTCATCTTAACAGTCATATTGCAAATTTGTTAAAGCAGAAGCCTTTTCTTTCATGTTCCCCTTCTTTAACTTTTTCATTGATTTCATAAAATATTTTTTTCAGTGCAGCTGCTGTTGTACCATGGTAGCTATGAAAATCTCTGTGGGATTAATGGCTTTGACTGAGAAGCAGAGAAAACATTGTAATTTTCCTTAATCTTCCTTTGAATTTGGAGTCTGCTGAAACCTGAAGCTCAGGGCTTCAAGCTGAAAAAGAAATTCATAGTGTGTGGTATCAAAACTACTGGATCTCTCTGAGGTCCAGCATAATTTTCCAACATTTTGGGTGTAATTTACCTCAACATATGTAACTTAAAAAGCAGTGTTAGTGTGTGTCTTCCCACAGACAATACTAAATAGATTCTGGAGCCAGTAAAATGCTAATTGAAGATTGTTTCATCTGGCTCTGTCTATATCTGGATGATTTATAGAAATTATGGAGACATTGAATTATTGAGACCAGGATTTTTTTTGTTTCTAAATGAAATGAAGATAGTATTTACCATAGATAAAGCAGATTTGAAAAGGATAGTTTATTTATATTTAATTATTTAATTTTTATCGCCCTTTGCTAAGTTTCTATAATATATTAAAATTAGAATCATAGTATAATTTAGGTTTGAAGGGATCTCTGGAAGTCCAACCTCCTGATCAGAACAGGCCAACTTCAAAGTTAAATGAAGACAGTGTTGTCCTGTCAAGTTTGAAAAATCTTAAAGGGCAGAGACTGTACTGCCTCTGTGATCATCCTGCTCCTTTTTTGTATATATCCAGTTGGAATTTCACTCACTTCAATGTGTGACCAAAGACTATGTCCTTTTTGTTGTGCTCCTCAGATGAAAGTCCATCTCTAGGTATGAAGAACTGCTGTGGGTAAAATGACTTCTCCAGCACTGGGGAAGCTGGAACTACTCAAGCTGTCCTAGCAATAGCTATAAGAGGCATCAAAAAGGGCTGTATCACAACATCGAAGCTAGCAGAGTATTTGCTAGCTGCATGCTTTGTGGCTGTCATTCCTTCCATAACCACTGACTCTCTGTCCAGAGCTGTGGAAACACTGAAGATTTTCTACTGGAGTAGCTCTCTGAAAAACATCTGAATAGATCCATAGCCAGGTTAAATAAAAAAGGTACCGACCAGAAATGTGCACAATGCTCCTTTTCACCCATGTCATAGGACCATAATGAAAAAAAAAAAGAGAAAGAAGAGTCACTCAGTCCACCAGATTTACTGTAGAGACAGACTAATTTGTCCTTCCTCATTTCTAAAAAAATTAAACTGCTATATATATTTTTTTAACAGAAGACAGTAAAAGAAATGTACTATATCCATTAGGCCTTGGCTGCTTTTGACTGTAAAAGCAAAATCATGTTCAAGTCAAAGAAAATTCAGAGCAAGCTACAAACACAAACCATTCTAGTCGATGAGTACCAAGGAAGCTACCTTTTCAGACAAATGTTTTGGCTGCCTGCTTCCTCCAGTGTTTTGAATTGCTTTTCCATTTTGCTCTTGTTCACATCTATAGCTCAGTGTTTTAAAACAAAAGCTGACATAATTGTCTTCTTTCTATTACCCTGGTGCCTTTATCTCTCCTTCTTAGGAGATTTTTCTTACTCTTTGCACATTCAGAGCCCAGTCCAAGAAACCACTGAGATTCTGTTTCTTACAGTCAGATGCAAACATGCTGAATGCTGAGCATGTGCTCAAGCACTTTCCTGAATTGCAGGCAATGGTCTTCCCTATAAAATGCCTTGTTCTCTCAAATGGGATGCACGTTGCTGCTCTCAGTGCCTGACACCCTGCTCACCTGAGCGGTGTGAGAGATAAGGCATTGCCTGACCTTCATCCCTTGATGCTTCAATGTGCCATGGCTCAGCCTGCAAGACACCATGAATGCTGATACTACCAATATGAAAGTTGCTTCTTTCCTGAAGTGGTGGAGGAGCAGGGAATGATTTATGTCTCGCACAAGGTGCATCTGTACTGCACAGTTCACCACAGTGCAGAAACACCTTAGCTAGCGCTCAGCAAACTTGTCTCAGGACCATTTGCCTCAGCACGAGCTCCAAGCAGATTCATTTGCCTCTTTTATTGCTTCTCTTCTTGTTTAAGGGTTAAAGCGCTATGAAAGCCAAGCTGCATTTAGAAGCCTGACTTAGATTTCACAGATTCCCTTAGGAGTGTTTAGAATATTAAAAATAAAGGTGTTTCTAGTAAGGCTAGAGCTCCGTGGGTTTTAATTTCTCTTTATCCATTGTTTTTAGCAATCTTTTGAGGGCAACTCATCTTTCAGCTACATGACACGAATCCATTCCTTTGTCCAAAGAGATGCTGTAAACCAAGGAAGTGTTTTATTTTGAATATCAGTGATCAAATCCATCAATTTTTTATTCTGAGTTAAAAGTCCTAGTAGTGAGCTGGAACTTGAACAAGTGCCATGAGCAGTTACCACAGCCCTTGATCACTGACTGTGCTGTGAGATCAGTTTTCTGTAGAAATAAGGCCGTGACTATACTAATAAGCAACAGTCTGTGCAAGGACACAGAAGCACCCACCCTGTTAGCACAGTTCCTGGCAGACTTTTGGATGTAAACCAATTAACACCATCCCAAACAGTACTGGAGTATGATTTGGGGATGGCGTGCTCTAAGGATTGCTCCCAACAGGCAGTTTGGATGTAGTTACCTTGCTTTGAGAGTTAAGAGAGTTTAGCTGTATAAATGTGGGTTGTGCCATATCATTTGTCCTCAGAGACAGAGAATAGTCTCTTGCCCATTTTATTTACTAGTATAGACACAGCCTTTAGAAAAACACCAAACTTGGCAATAATCTTTTTATTTGTATTGTGGTTCCAATAAATCTTTTTCTCTCCACTGCATTGTTATTTTTTACTGCAAAGCCATTAAGCTGAACAGTACTTTAATAATGATTATCAAAACTGGGATCACAAAGGGAATAAAAGGAACACAAACATTGAATTTTCTCATAAATTGCCTCTATGACATGCTTAAGGTAATAAAAGTCAGTAATCCCAAGAGTAGGCATGTATGGATATTTTGTTAAATACCTTTAAAAGGAACATTTAATTAAAATATGGTATAAATGTAGTAGCTTTACGACAAAAATTGTCACATGGGTATAATATGTGCACAATAATTAAGAAACTTCCTAGCTTCTACCTAAATATTTGCCTTTCATATTTTCATGTTGCACAAATGGGTTAATTGGACACAATTATTTCATCTTAAGAAAAACAAAACAAAATGAAACAACAACAAAAAAACCCCACATAAAGCAAGAAGACAGTTGTAACATGAGGTTTGTGTATACCCAGCATGTTGTGTTTTACCTCAGGAGGAGGCCTCCAGCGTGACTCCACTATGCTTTTGCTCAAGAGAGGGCTGATAGCCTGAGTAGCAAATTATTTCCTCTCCTGTTCATCCCAGCAGAAAATTACTTCTTCTGTTGTCTTTGTTGGACAATGTAGGATGGAGGTGTGAGCAGAAAGACTACACTTTTCTGGATGCAAACTACACCTACACTAGCAAACAAAGGGGGAGCAAACCCTGAGACAAAAATGGCATGGGAAATGCTCTTTTCTTCAACCCTCCAAAGAAGGGGGACCTTGTCCATATTGCCTCCTGGGAGTATTGTCCTTATGTCAGGTCTGGCCATGACCTAGGAAAATGCCAGCTGGCATGGGTCAAAAACCTGCCAGTGAGCATGTTGATAATCAAGCAGCATGTACAATCAATCACAGACATCAGTCAGGCTCAAACCTATACTTTCTCTAGCCCTATTTAGTTTATTAATATGGATATAGTCATTGGCTGAGGACTTGACCCTAAATCTGGGAGCAGTTTTCTTCTTCTGATATCTTCCCCATGTGCACAGTCTGACCTCAAATGTAGCTGTTGAACTTTGGGGCCTGAGTACAACACACTTACTGCAGGGCGATAACTGTCTGTAGGCAAAGGTACCATGTGCAAGGGAATCACTCTTGCAGCCAGGAAGAAGTCGGTACTGATGAGACAGGATGCCAACCCAGAGGCTGAAATGATAAATTAAAAGAAATGGGAAGGAGGCTGTGGATGGTGGATATACGATATGACAAAGATCATAACACTATAAATTATGTCAGATAAGGATATTGCTTGTTGGTACAGTTTAGGATAATATACAAGGAAGTCTCTTCTGAATAAAAAGACACCATTTAGTCCTAGCATGATTTATATAGTTAATGCTGTCATCTGTCCTTTGAGCAATTTATATTAGGTTTCCAAAACTCTTTGGATTATCAGTTTTAAAACTTATTGTAAGTATTGTGGAAAGGATCGCTAAAGAGGGATTTAAATGCATTAAAAATTTAGTTTTGGAAAGGGCTAAAAGAAATCTTCTGAATTGCTATTAAAAAGACAAAACTCTCTACTAATTTTCTGGGACAAACTGGTTATTTTTTTTTATTTCTTAACATTTGTTTTTAATCCAGAAAAAACCAAGATGTCTGTGTAAAGGGTTTTTTTTAATGTATTGATAACTGTTGCAACAAAACATTTCAAATTTCATAGTAGCTCTTTAGCTAAAAGAATAACATTTTTTGAGATAACGAAATTCCATCCCTTCAATCTTTTTGGTCTTCAACTATAATGTTTAGGAAAAAAACAGAAGTGAGACCAGTTTGGACAGTGACTGGACAGGAGAATTATCACCCTAGTGCCTAGGGGAGAAAGAGTATTAAGAAAGCCATTCTTGATCTTTGTAAATATCAGTCAGACCATAGATTTCAGTTATAACCTTAAATACAGCATGGAGGCTGTGGAAGAAAATGGCATCCTGACAGCGAGTGCATTAGCTTCTCCTTCCTTTAAAACAGAGGTTTTCAGACTAAGAGTACGCCCACTTCAACAGGAGTAGGAGGCCTTGATCTTTTATAGGGTTAGGAGCTACCTCTTACACAGGGGTAAATTAACATATTTTCATGATGAGCTCTGTCTCCATTTTGAATTCAGGAAGGAAGAATCTGTGGCCTGTGCAAAGCCAGGAGACAAGGATACCGCTTATCCCTGAGGCAAATGCTATTCCGAAACCTGCAGGACCCCTACAGCCTGAAGTCACAGCTTCCCTCCCTTCTGCTCTTCCCTCCATAAGGAACAGCCTCCATCTCTGCACGAGGGAGATGATTTAGCGGAAAAGTTGAAACCTCTGCATTACAATAATGTAGTTGATAAAGTTAAGCATACTTTATAAACTATCTTAGCTGGTCTTGATATAACTAGCTTCACGTGGTTCCGTGGAGTCAGTGGAGTTCAGGTCTCGTCATCCTATTAAGGACACTAGCCCAGGGAGGGTTGTCACAAGAGATGGGGGCATACCTGCCCCATGGAAGGGCCAAGAACAGAGATTGCTATGGGAGCTGCCAAACAGGAATACTTAAATTTAGACCTGTAACCCCAATATTAAGGAAACAAATATCAATGGTCTGATTTTCAGAGGTGATATGTTCAAGTCTTTCTGAGGGAAGAGCTTATTGGTCTTTGACAGCAGATACTTAATCCCTCCCAGTGCTCCAAGTGTTCCATAAAACTTCAAAAAGGGATGCAGAAATGACAATGTGTCCTTAATGGAATTCCTTGTTTTCCTTACAGAGAGGTTTCCCATTGGGCACCTGAGTTTCTGGAGTCACATTGACAGGCTTCCAGTCAATGCCACCAGTTCAATCAGTGCTAACTGGCAGCAGACACATGGCAGTGAAGGAATAGCTGCCAACAGTTTAATTGGCCCAAGAGAATCACCCCAGGGTGATGCTATCAGCCCCAAACAGATAGCAGAATTTATTTTAGCTGCTGTGGTTGTAACACTCACGGCCAGTTCTGTGTTTCACAGGAGTTTACTTCATTATAAGAAAACAACAACAAACCATTATGATCCAACGCCACAAACACTAATCTATAAAAGATTAATTTGATGCCATATGATAGTGAACTTCATCAGAAAAGAATGGCAGCCTCATTTTATAAAACCATTCTGCATATGTCACTTTCAGTAAAAGATATGGTTTAGCTTATTGTGAACACAGATTTTCCTTCTCCCTGTCAAAAATCAGGAAAGGTACCAATCCTTTCACGTTAGCTTTGGATCAGTACATTACCATTCAATCTGAACTTTCAAAGTTAGAGTGCAAAGTTATGAAGCACGACAATAATTCTTGAGGTATGCATGTATATGTATATACACACATGCATACAAAGAAATGCACATGCATGTGTCCATTTATGTGAATGTGTTTTATTTGTGCACAAGCATATCACAAATCTCCAATCCGTATAACAGCACCAAGCAGAAGAATTCAGTAAGCTCATCTGAATGTTTTAGTTTTTCTCCCATACAGAGATGTTCCAATTCACTACGGTTAAACATCAAGTGATTATTTTTGGAAAAGAGTCATCATAATTAGTATTCCTTGATATGTTAGTCATAAGCACTGAACACTAGGCATAATTAAGTTAATTCAGATTATTTGGACAGTTCAGAAGGCCAGATTTAAATTATTATGATTTTCATGGATAATATCTTGCTTGCTTTTTTTCTTTTTCCTCTTGAGAAGAGAAAGCTTTTGATAACAGTATCCATTATGACCCTTCTGACACCAGTTAGACAAGCAACATTTAAGAAAGGGAGTGCAAAATGTGAAAAAAAGGAGGTTTGCTATTTCTTGAAGACTTCTCTTTGAACAACTCCATACCCTTTGACAGTTTTGGAGCAGGTAGATTAGTCTGGTCAGATGGGTCATTGCTGGCATCCCACTTCCTACAGTATCAATGTAGACCGATTTCCACTGTGGTACATGGTGTTTTGTTATAGGAGATGGGGTCTCATTTGAGATGCACTGTTTGACAAAGCAAGGGAACATGTTTCAGCAGGGCAGAAATTCCAAAAGGAAAATCTTCCAGGTAAACTACTTCTCTGGTAACAAAAAATCCTACCTGCCTATTTTAGTCCAAAGAGTGGAAAGTAAAGGAAGACTGAAAAATAAACTATTGTCTCAGATGTGAACAGGTTTTTGTTCATAATGTCAATACTACGATTCTCACAGAATCCCTACTCATTAACATGGGCTTGCTATCCAGCTCAGCTCTACTACTCTGCATGATGTTGAGTAGCCTCTTGCTCCACAGGTTGTTCATTTGAAATCTGTGAAATTGCAGATTAAGTTATAACTCACTGTCAGAAAATATATTATAGTCTTAAGCCTGGGCAAAAAATCTCATTTTGAAAAGTGCTGTATGCATCCGCATCCACCCAAGTCCACATCCTGTACCCACACAAACACATATCTATTTAAGGGAAGGAAAACATAAATGGGACTTTGTTTTCCTTTGGGCACACAGAATTACTGCACCACTCCCCAGGGATGGAGCACATGGAGAAGAGCACCTCTTCTGTATAATCCATTTGCATTTTCAGGAGAGCTCCCAAATACTTAAAATGGATTCTTTTAACAAGCATGTGTGTGATCAAGGCAAAATTAATTTAGTCAGAGATTTTGGCCATGAGTTCTCACAAGAGAGATCAGGCATTGGTGATGACATGAAACAAAGATACTGATTGTTGTCTCCATGACCTCTAGACATAATTTCAGAGAGGTGCACTGCCTTAAGGGTCCACTGACGAAGGGTCCATCTCCCTGGTGTCCTATCTCAAACAGTAACATTACTGAATAACTACAGAAGAATAAAATCAGAACAAGCATGTGTGTGCTAATTCACTACCTCCCCAATATTCTCCCAACACCTGTTTTCATCTCAGGGGATTTTTTCAATTCCATGCAAGATCCTCGCACCCACAGAGCCTTTTGGTGATGAGCTTCCCAGAGCTGTTGTCCATTGCAGGAGAACCACTTCCTTTCTGTTTGTTTCAAGCCCAGTTCCCCTTAGCTCCATATGGTGGTTTTGTGGTTTAACCCCAACCGGCAACTAAGCCCCACACAGCCACTTGCTCACTCCCCCTCGGTGGGATGGGGGAGAGAATCAGAAAAGTAAAAGTGAGAAAACTCATGGGTTGAGATAAAGACAGTTTAATAGGTAAAGCAAAAGCCACGCATGCAAGCAAAGCAGAACAAGGAATTCATTCACTGCTTCCCATCTGCAGGCAGGTGTTCAGCCATCTCCAGGAAAGCAGGGCTCCATTGTGCGCAATGGTTACTTGGGAAGACAAACGCCATCACTCCAAACGTCCCCCCCTTCCTCCTTCTTCCCCCAGCTTTATATGCTGAGCATGATGTCACATGGTGTGGAATATCCCTGTGGTCAGTTGGGGTCAGCTGTCCCAGCTGTGTCCCCTCCCAACTTCTTGTGCCCCCCCAGCCTACTCGGTGGTGGGGTGGTGTGAGAAGCAGAAAAGGCCTTGACTGTCTGTAAGCCCTGCTCAGCAATAATGAAAACATCTTTGTATTACAAAAACTGTTTTCAGCAAAAATCCAAAACATAGCCCCATACTAGCTACTGTGAAGAAAATTAACTCTATCCCAGCCAAAACTAGCACAGTGGTCCATCAAGTAACTTAATGTTAAACAGACTGAGTTTGTTACCTGTCAATCACTACACACAACAGAGTTAAGTTACTTCATAGATTAAAAAGAAAAATAGAACTTAAACAGTGGCTAGGTTTGGTTTTTTTGTGGGAAGAGTAGGAAGAGGAGGTCACACTTAACTTTGGTTCAAAAACCCCTCTGTCCCTGTGTTGGTAGTAAAGCCTTAGAACAGAATACTAGAAAGCAGTATTTCTTCCCTCAGCTGGTAACCTGGCAGATTACATAAGGAAACCTTGCAGCTTCTGTAAGTTTTCCTGGACTTTCCTGAGGAAATTGCCCCATCACTTGCTGAAGACAAGATATTGAGCAGGATGGAGGCCCCATTCATAGCATAAAAAAAAAATCACAAGGATTTTTTTTAAGGCAAGAAGGTACTACTTGATAAACTCATGTTGGCCTACCAGGTACAAGGGATAGGATTTCTTCCTTTCTTTGAAGAAAATAACTTGATTAAAGCTGCTTTCTGATCCTATGCTGGACCAGTCTTCCATCACATTCCCAGTGCATCCTCGGTGACCTTTACATGTCTAAGGTAATGTTCATATGACAGGACTGGTTTTTAAGATGTCATCCCAACAACTCTCAAGTAATAGCCTAGTGACTACTATAAATGGTCTCATCACCAAACATGAATCATTTGTGAATCTGAAATCCACACTTGCTGTCTAACAATGAGCATCATGCACTGCTTCTGCTGTTCCTTGAGCCTATGGGCATTCTGTCTGTAACTATTGAGCAAATATTTGAAAAAAAGATTTTTTTTCATTACATTTATGGTATATTAGTCAAACTCCCAGCCATTTCCTGGCTTGGAACCTTGACTGTATTGTACATAGGAATGAGGGCATCCTAGAAAATAAAGATGATTATCTGAAAGATATTTCCATATTTTTCAGTTGAGACATGTTTTTCTATCAGAAATGAAGCCATATGGATGGCACACTCCTTAACGTTGGGTATCTTAGAGTCGATTCATACAGCAGAGTACGATGCTACACGGAGCCATGTCAGCTCTGAGCATGTGAGTGCTGTGTCAGTTCTGAATAAGGTCCCAGAAGCACACAGCACATTAGGATGGCACATGCTGGACTTATATTTAGCTATTGTTTCTAGACACACCACAGACAATTTTGATGGCTTCCTAAACAAGCCATGGAAGGACACTCTATTAGCTGCCCTGACTTAGATAACAGCTGATCACAAAACTAAAGAGCCATAGTATCTTCAGTACAGTGTTCCTGTCATAACCACATAGAGACACCAAAGTTCTTATCAGTAATACTTAAATTTGCTGCCCTAGATAAAATAAATAAACCAGTCTTAAAATAGATATGTGCAACATCATCAGAGAGGATAGAAAATAAACAGAAATACATGAATGATAACTGGAACTTTATTAAATACTCAGCAGACAAAAGACAACTTAAAAAAATCCAAACAACAACCTAATTTAGAGGGGATTACCAATAACTTTAAAATTTAACAAAATGGAAAAAAAGAAAAATACTATTATTATTAGAAGTCAAAAAAATGGATTTGTAGAAAATGGGTAAAGGAATAAAAAAAACTCCTGGAAAAATCTATAGTCAACAGAGATAAAAGCAAGAGAATGGGGGGGACTTTTTAGAAACAAATTCCAACAGTGGCGTTAGTTCATTATTAGAGCTGGCTGAATTCTTATTAATAACGGTAAGACCTTAGGAAGGGCAGAAGTGTTCTGTAAATAAATCTCTTGTGCCCTTGGGAAAAGCTTTATGAGATTTGAATGGTGATTTTTATTTCTACCATTAGTAAGGAACCATAGAACACTAGTTTAAAAACATGTGTAGGATCAGCAGGTCTGGAAAACTTGTGTAAAAGAACTTTCAAAGAAGTATCATAGAAAGGAGCTGTCTGAACCATCACTGTTCATTTTTAGTACATCTTGGGACACCGTGAAAACTCCGAAAGACCTGGGGAAGAAAAAGTGTGCCACTGTTTAAGTGGTATATCCTAGGTAATTATAGGGCTGTCAGACTGAAATAAGCAGGCAAAATAATGTAATGAATAATATGGGACTTGATTAATAAAAAATTAAAGATATGGAGGGAAATTAATGCCAATCAACAAAGGTTTATAAAAGCAACTCTTGTCAAAGTAACTTGCTATTTTTGTCTAAAAGGTTAAAAGTTTAGTTAATAAATGCATGAGTATTGATGCTTCTGCCAACATCTGACTTGGTAATGCAGGACATTCTGATTAAATTAGAGGAATATGAAATGGGCATGGCAAACCAAAAAAACCCAGGATTAAAAACTTATGCTCTTTTACATTTTGAGACATGCTACATAATTCCTACTAAATATATGGGAGTTTTAATTTATATATTTACACTTAAGAGAAATTTTAGAAGTTATCTGAACTAAAACACAAAATCACTGTTGATAAAAGGTAACACAACATAAAAGTAAATAAAGCAGAGGACAAAACCCAGATTTTCTTAAGAAGTAGTAAGCAGTTCAGGAAATATACCCAGAATCAAACAATGTAAGAGGTAATCCCAGGAAGAAACTTCTTTGATTGTATCTGGAATCTAAAGTCCAAGAGTGTTTCTGAATTCCCAGATGCAGGTATTGGCCCCTGCCACATCCTGACTTCCCATTAGTATGCTATCTGGATATGCACCAGCCATTTCCCATATCCCTGTCTCCATGTAGGTGAAATCTAAGTGCACAATCTCATTATCCAAGGAGCAAGCAGGATCTGGGGTGTCTCCTGGTGTTCTCTTGCAGGTAAGCTTAGATGCGGCCTTTGAAAAGGAATTGCCGATGGTAGAGGCAATTGCAATCGTAGGGTCAAAAAGGTGATCCTTGGGTGTATAATTACAGAAGGTGAAGCAGCAGCAGAGAGGTCAGATTGCATCTGCATTTGGCAGCAGTTAGCACTGGAATGCTAACTCCTTTCGTCTGAGCACATTTCAGGCATGTTATAGATTGCAAAGGCCTCACAGGAAAGTTTCAAGGACATACAAAAAATGGAAACATTTCACTGTAAAAGTCAAGAGATGATCACTGACTTAAAGAACTGAAGGACAAAGCATTACTTGATCACATTCTATATACCTTATTAAATTTCTGTTGCCCACGTAGAGTAGAAGTTTAAAAAGAAGTCTCCTGAATCTATAAAACCAACTCACAATGAGATTAATAGGCAGAATTTCAAGCTAGACATGTTTGGCTAGTTTTTGAAAGACAGTCTTCAGACAGAAGGGAAATTAATTCATGGATTCTTTATTATAGAGGATGTCATACTAGGTGATCACAGGGGACCTACACATTAATCTTTGTGTATGAAACAGCTTTAAACCAGGTTTGAAACAAAAGTTTGCTAGAAGACTCCCTCCGATTCCCAACCTTTTCACCTGCACATACCAGGTCATGTGTTGAAAAAATGGCCATTTATTCCTTTGCATCTCCCCCCAGTCCTCATCTACAGTATATTACATACAGACTCGCATTAATAAGCTTACTTAAATTTAACAGATAGCTTAGCCAGTGTTTGAAAGGAAAGTGTCAAAAAAAATAATTAAAAAAGCACAAGACAAATTCTATCCTCAGTTATACCTAATCACCCTCATTAAGTTTAGTATGGCAGCAAGTATAAGGGAGATCAGAATCTGACCCTACAGTCATCACATATGAACACTACATCTTGGTACCTAACTAGTTAGAAGTAATTTTGCATATATTATCATAACCTAGCAACACACCTATACAAAATAAGTTGTATATGTAGGTAAACTAGATATCAGCACCAGATCTGTGCTATCAGATAAGAATAAATCCTTCTAATGTCATTTTCTGAAAATTCATGAAGATGCAGACAAAACTATCTACTTCACTGATATATTTTCTTGAGTGTGGCTAATCATAACTAAATTCAATTATATTATTGCTTAGAAAATTTAGAATATGGATAGCTTTCACACAACATGTATTGTATGATTAACTCATATTCTACAGTTTTGCTGCATTAGCAAAACTGAACGTGGTAAGATTGTTATAACATGAGAATGACAGACAAACTGGTCATTTGCATTATATGTTCCCTGCAGAGGTTTGAGATTGTTTTCTTCTTAGTTGATGGATCAGTTTTAGAGGAGAAACAGATTATGGATAAAATCATAGCACAGTAAAATAACCAAATTGTTTGGGGAAGAAAAAGAAACAAAAGGCTTTTTCAAAACTCTGGAGAAAAATGTTGGTTTAAGTGTCATGCCAAAAAAAAATCAGCATTTCATTTAACATTTTCTGTATATTCCCACAAGGAGAATATTGACTCCAGGAGCAAGATACATAAGTTTGAATAAAATAGGGGGCCATGAGGAACAAAAAGGGTGCAAACTCACCTTCACAGAAAAGATGAAGCCATCCTTATACTCTACAGGACCACTGTTCTGCAGGTTTACATCTATCTTTAGCAGGGACTGTGCTTTATAACTCCAGCTTTTAGGCACCTAGAAAGGGGAATTTACATTCATATTAAATAGCAATAACTGGGAGAGGGTTTTTTGAGTATGTGTGTATTCCTAAGTCTTTAACTATAGAATCCAAAGAAATAGCCATGTCTTCCTGTAAACTATACTGCATATGTCGGACAAGGATTAAAACACATGCTGAGCTAAAGAGTAGAAGTCCTTATTTCTGGCACTCTCTCCCCACCATTAATAAGCTGTTAGTTAAGTCCTGGATTAACTATATAGCAATTTATTTGAAATGAAAGTGGAAAAACACCTAAGGATGAAACCATCTAGGGTAGCACCTTTGAGTGAGACATTCTCTGTGCCTCAGTTACCCATCAATATCATGGGTCATAACAACCTTTCTAAAGCAGACAAAAATTCAGTGCAAAAGAAAGCAGCAAGATCATTTACTTTATTAGGAGGTGGATATTTTTGAAACTATAGTGATTCTGCCTGTACATCATTGAGCAATGCTTACAGTAAGATGAACTGTATTAACTTTCAACAGACAGCAGACAAATGTAATCAATTGTGCATAACACTGTGCAGTGACACCTTTGTGATCTGAATGTCCCTGCTAATGAAAAAAGTTGTATGCAGGAACAAAATAACCTGAAGTGTACTGCTGAGTCTTGTTACATAAATATGCATTCTTGTATTCCATGAATTGTTTTTCAAATGAAGACTTACACTGGTGCTTCTTTATTTTTTTTAAAGTAAGTCTTTGAGACAGGAATATCCTGTGGGAAGTCAGAGTAGGAAGGACAGGAAAGACAATGGGCTAGGACTAAAACAATCTTTTAAGAAAAGCTATTTTCATGGATGAATTTTCTCTTCTTAGCTATTTGAAAGCTTCCAAAATTTTGCTATCATCAGTGGGAAAAGAGATTTTTTCCAACTGAATTAGAGCACATTTTCCTAAAGAGAGTTGAACATGAGGAGAAAAAAAACCCAGTATAAACAGGCTGCCACTGCTGCTGTTGTATATAAAATACATAATCATAACAATAATATTTAAAATATCTAATTAGAAGTGGAAGAGATTGCCTATTTATGTTTATACAAGCATTTGGAAGTGAAGCAAAAATAACTGATAGGGGAAAAGTATTCTTTGTTTGTTTGTTTTAATGTGGATATTTTTTTCTCCTAATACCTATCTTCTCTGTACTTGTAATGAAAGCTATAAATACAAAAAACATTCAGCTTTTCAAAGTTTTCTGTATGTTTTCCCACACATGTTAAGAAAAGATCACAACACTTGAAGTTCAGTATTTATTTCAAAGTTGAAATATTTTTAGAAGATTAGTCAATGCAGCCTGATTTACAGACAGTCCAGGCAATACCAAGTCCTGATACAATTAGTGAAAAAGTATTGCTGCTATACATACTAGGGAGAAAATTTTGCTGCCTAGCTCTTGTGTCAGAACTGACTTCTGTCCCTGTTGTCTTTATCTTTTTCTTCACTTTACAGCGGATCTTGGGAACACAGTAATTTTTAAGCTTGAAACAATTAAGAAAACAGTGGCCTAGAGTGAAAAACAAACCAAACTGACAATAGAATAATGAATTGCATGATCAAAGTGTATATAGGAATCATTTTTCACCAGTAGAAATTCAGTCACTTTCCTGCTGCATTGGGGAAAGTGTGCAATAACATTACAAATCATTTTTGGAAAAAAGAGAAGAAAGATACATCCTATACAGAGGCACTTATAGAATGTGGGGAAAGATAAGAAGTTTAAAAGCAGCACAAAATCAGTAAGTTCAATGAATAATCATCTAAGGGAAGAAAATCACTGTGGAGTCCACTGATAGCAAAATACTGCTTTTATTTCTCTATCAGCTCTAGCGCATGTCTCAATGCTCTCTAATAAGCTACTTTAAATATAAGAAACAATCTTACTCTGCACCACGGAACTGTGTAGAGAAGATCTGAGATGGCAAGGGAAGGAACTAAAATTGCATTTTATTCTCATCTTTCCCATAAATATTAAGCAACCACTAAATGTACTCAAACACACCATATTATATCTTCAAGTTGCACAACAAAATCATATGCCTGTCCAACAATCATGGTCCCTTAAGCTCAGAAAGACCTATTTGAATGCATATTCCCTCCAACATAATCCTGACCTTTATTTTGCTCATCTCAGTTTAAGTATGAATCTGGACATTTGCTATTAGCAAATCATCATTGGGTGTACATTACCAGTCTGTTTTTATTGAAAAAAGATTCCAACTTCTCTGACAGAAAATACTGTATTTGAATTAACCCCAAGATATGTGACCCAAGGTTCATTTCTGCAGAATCACTGTGCAATCAATTATACTGGTTTTGGCTGGGGTAGAATTAATTTTCTTCACAGTAGCTAGTATGGGGCTATGTTTTGGATTTGTGACCAAAACAGTGTTGATAATACAGGGATGTTTTCGTTACTGCTGAGCAGGGCTTACACAGAGTCAAGGCCTTTTCTGCTTCTCACCCCACCCCACCAGCGAGTAGGCTGGGGGTGCACAAGGAGTTGGGAGGGGACACAGCTGGGACAGCTGACCCCAGCTGACCACAGGGATATTCCATACCATGTGACATCATGCTCAGCATATAAAGCTGGGGGAAGAAGGAGGAAGGGGGGGACGTTTGGAGTGATGGCATTTGTCTTCCCAAGTAACCGTTAGGCGTGATGGAGCCCTGCTTTCCTGGAGATGGCTGAACACCTGCCTGCCAATGGAAAAGAGTGAATGAATTCCTTGTTTTGCTTTGCTTGTGTGCACAGCTTTTGCTTTACCTATTAAACTGTCTTTATCTCAACCCATGAGTTTTCTCACTTTTACTCTTCCGATTCTCTCCCCCATCCCACTGGGGGGGGGAGTGAGCGAGCGGCTGTGTGGGGCTTAGTTGCCGGTTGGGGTTAAATGACAACATCAATGAAGCAAGTCACTTAGAAGTGTGCCAAACTAGAGGCAGGAGAGAATAACTGACAACTGACTTCACAGTTAATGGACCATTTGGATTTGCCACTGGCAGGCCCAGAAACAGAGGCACATTAGCGATGGAAATTCTTTTACAAAACAGGAAAGGAGGAAAGAAAAGCAGGTTGTTGCCCACATGTTAAGAAAAGCATGTATCAGTGCACTTATATGCTAATCCCTGTTAAAAATCCGAATTTCGCGACTGTTGGGCTTCTTTTTCCACTTTCTTCATTTACACAAGGTTGAAACAAATATGACCAAGCCAAAACAGTAACGTTTTATACTGCCTTTGTGTTGATGTAAATACCTTTGCGGTGGAAACTCACATCCCTAGTATTCAATAGAATAACACATGTGAGAGCAAACTAACCAACAGGAGTTCATCCACTCACAGAAGAAAGGCTGAGAGCATGCCTGATAAGAGTGGAAGGGAAAAAGTCAAAAGCAGAATAAAAAGGTAGGTAAGTGGACACAGTCAAGTTTTCTGACTGCGGAAAGCACCTTCAAAGAGCCCTAAATATCCTGTAACCACTGCTGCTCCCCACAATCTTCCTACATCAGAGAAAGCAGAATTTTGTGCTGTGGCTACAGTTCTTCTGACTAATGCTTAATGTGCTTTTTAGAAGGCAGTTTTGCTTTTCTTTTGTCTAAAGATCTCATCCTGTATTTTATTATCTTTTTCACATTAGTGGAATTAAGTAGTTTTGTAATTTATTATATTTCACACAGCAATGATCAATAATCTCTTTAATGCATAATTTTGAAAAGTGTGTTTTTAAATAAGCCACTGGGTTTTGGTCACAGCTTAGAGACATCTGATCAGGCCAGATAGCAGTCTGAATGGCTGTCAGATTGCAGATATCTGAGATTTCTGAGCAAAACTGTGATCAGCATGGAGATACATTAATCTACTCCTTTCCATTCTTTTCATATGTCATATAATAATGGTAATGAACCAAGAAGTGAGTATTTGTAGACTGCACAATAGACATAAACAATTTATCATTTTCTGTTTAATTAAAGAACAACAATAAAAAGAAAATTATCCATGACAGTCCAGAGTCTGCTGAAGGATCCAAGATTAACATACAGCTAAATGACTGTGAGGCCCACAGTGACCTCCACAGATGAGCACCAGGAGACTAAAGCAGCCCTGGTGCAAGAAAGTAAAAATTCTGTGAGTGATGCTGGTGCAAATTTGAGTTATGGTAGAGATGCTAAATAAGTATAATTTACAGTTTGAGAACTAAGAGAGGCAAAGAGGAAAAGGAAATAGGTAAAGGAAAAAAAAAAGATTTTTCAAGCAGTATTTCCTCTGCACACACATAGAAGCACTCACACGTGTGTGCACAGACTGCATTCTGTGAAACAAATTAACCACTGAAAAAAAAAAGAAATCCTACCACATAATTAGCAACCAGTTTAATTGCAGGTATTAACCTGCCTTTTGTGGCAACACCCTCCAGTCACGTTTTTAATTGGGCTTGTCTGTGCCTTGTAAGCACAGCCTCAAGTTGCACCAGGGGAGGTTTAGATTGGATATTGGGAAAAATGTCTTTACTGAAAGAGTGGTGAAACATTGGAAGAGGCTGCCCAGGGAAGTGGTTGAGTCCCCATCCCTGGAGGTATTTAAAAGACGTGTAGATGCGGCACTTAGGGACATGGTTTAGTGGGCATGGTGGTGTTGGGTTGACAGTTGGACTCGATGATTTTAGAGGTCTTTTCCAACCTTAATGACTCTATGATTCTATGATTCTATGAAGTGAGGTGAGGTGCAGAGCGCAATGAGACTCTCTCCGGGAGCATCGTGCCGGTGCCTAGACCCCTTTTTGCAGCTGACCAGTGCCGCGTGCTGCCACACGTTAGCATGGGATCATCTCAAACTGCCAGGGGAATGCATTCTGTCTTTGTTCTTCCCAGAAACATAAAGTTTGATTTTTCCTTAGGAGATGCCACCATAGCAAGAGCAAAGGTTTAAACCACATTTCTTCCCACACCTATTATCTAAGCTGTACTTTATTCATAGCTTGCACCAAGTAATGAGACCATAAACTCATGCTGCATGTGAACACACAGCACAGCAGTCATGCTTGAATGGAAAGAAACCCCAGAAAATTTAACGTCTACAGCAACTATATTTACCTTTTAAAAAACCTGCTTTCTATCAAGCTAGAAAATGCAGAGGAAGCGATGGAACAAGCTGAGGAAGCAAGGGAAGAGTGTGTTACTTCTCTAGACATCCCTCAGCTTGCAGCCTGCCCTTGGTACACAGGACCTGCGATGTGCCCCTTCCCAGAGCGAGCCAGGGAACTCAGGGAAGCCATCTTCTCAGCAGCAAGGCTGCTGCTTTTGTTGGCTTTGTGCACTCAGTGAATATTCGTTCCTAATTCTGCAAAAGAGTGGTCTTAAAACTTAAGAGCAGTCTTACAAAGAGTATTCTTGAGTGCCAGAATTTCTTCATGCCTCAGCCTCCTTATCTGTAAAATGGAATTCAAAAGACAAAATGGGTTTCAAAGGCAAAATTCTTGAATGTCCATGGTTAAGCCAACAGGGTAGCCTACCATAGATATTCCTTCTCCTCAGCTCTGTGCAATGTAGCAATAGCCAGTTTTCAAGCATATCAACTTGCAGCCAGCCCTGCAATACTGACTAGTTTCTCCTGCTTTAAATATTGTTTTACTTTTTTAATTAGGCTTTAACTGAAATCTCATTAAGTATGTCTGTCGCCAACCATTCAGAAGTACTCCTGATTTCTACTGTGTTAATTTTCTGTAATCATACAATAATTTGCAGATGGGATTCACCTCACCTAACAACAGTTGTTTGAAAGTTAGTTGCCTGGTTTAAGTTCATCATCCAGATTTATCTATAGTCAGTGAAGTGAGAGCGCCACATCCAGGTAAGTGGCTTGTTGTAGCTGTTTGGGATACCCTAGAATGGCAGAATCACTCTCTGCAGAGGTTTTCCTCTCACCAGTGACTATTGGAAGTGTAAATATCAAACTTAGATGGCGCGCCTTGCTTAAAGCAGCTGAAATTGGTCTGTGATTCATCTCCCCAGTGTGTTCAACTTCTAAACTAAAGATCATTTGTGTGCTCTTCTCCATTGTGATTCGTGTCTACGGTCATCAACTGATCATCTGAGGTCATACCTAAAACACACAACAGGTGATCCTCCTACAGTCTCTGTATATTTGGGATTTCTCACTATGAAAACAAAAAAGAGCATGAGATAGTAGGGCCAATGTTGGTATACAGTAGGATCTTGTGCAACATTTAGTGTAACTGAATCCAAGGCATATATCCAGATCCCAAAATGGAAATAGATATAGAGAACACCACATATGGGAAAAGAATTAATATCAGGTGACTTTAGCTAAGAAAAAGAAAGCTAAATAAGAAAAGATGAATTATAAACTTCTGGTTATGAGCACTTGTACTTGATCAGATCATACATGATTTTGATATTTCACACCCCAAACTAGTATAATCCACATACCCACAAAAAAACGCCAAACAGATAACATGACTCATTATGGAGTGACAAAATGAATTTCCTCCTTTTGTATTATTCAGCCAGTGTTAATAGACTGTTTAAAGAAAAGCAGCATGAGCACATTGTTGTATAATACTGGATCTTGACGTAAAGTTAGTAAAGACTCTGCAATCATTAATACAAAATATTACCCATACTTAGAGGAGTATTTGATCATTTTCCATCTCCCTCCCTTACCCTTACCTCTTCATTAATAGCCTGGTGACTTCATCTGTAAACAGGGAGAAAGCTCCATAATAATTGCAAGAGAGTGGATGACTGGAAAATACTGTTTCAACAACAGAAGAAAATTTGAGTTTTTGTAAATGCAGCTACATTTGTCAAAGCACAATGGCTAATGGCAGAATTGTGCCCATTTCTTTACCCCATTTTTTCACCAGTGATTATTGCCCCCACAGAAGTGGGTATGAAATTAAGTATGAAGCTGCACTCCACCCAACACAGTTCACTGTCTGTCAGTTTAACCTATAGATAAAGATGGCTTTACACTAAAGACACCAGGCTGAGAACTGCAGCATCTGAGATTTTCCCAACCTTATTCTGGCACAGGACATAGAGGCTTTAAACTGGCACAGATCATACTGAAGCCTGTGTGCTGGACTGCTCAGACATACTGTTTTTTTGTGTGACTCCTAGGGCGCACATCAGTGGCAATGGCCAGCCATCACCATACCATAGCAAACAAAAGAATAAATTTTTAAAAGGAAACCGTTTATTAGAATTAAAAGATTCACCCATTATAGGTCTGGACACACCTTTATTGAAAAGGTTCCAACTTAAAAATCTTCCAGATTTTAAGAGGGAATGTATCCTAAATCTCCCAGTATCCAATGCTTATACAGATAAATCCCAATTTTCTTAGCTTGCACTTGACTGACACAACTCGGTATAAGACTTCCCTCCAGCTTTTCAGTATTTACTAGTTAGCAGTTGCACACATCTCTGGAATTTCTTGAAGCCCAAAGGACTGTGGTTACCTGAAAACAGCCTTAACATATGGAGCTCAATTACACTGTGAACAGAATTGCATAGTCTCATCAGGCTGGGACAGAATAAGACATCCCCTCTAAAACGTGGGTGCTTAATCTCTGTTAGTTCCTGAAGAGCACTCCCTAGCTGGAGCAGGTCCCCTAGACCTACCTGCTTTACCACAGTCCTCACCAAGCATTCAGATAAAATATTTTGCTTCAGAAAATGAAAAGCTGTTAGGAAATTTTTTGCTTGGGTGAAACACTATGGAAACAGGACATTCTTATTACACACAGACTTTTGCTTTCCACACCTTTACATGGACAGGAAACTGGTGGTGGGAGCAGGGTGAGGAAATAAGTTTCTATCTTCAGAAACCTCCTTCTGGGAAAGTTTGTTCTGCAGAATGGAGAAACAACAATATGAAATAATATGGTCTTGGTATTACCAGATTTTCCAATTATCTTTCCATTTAAACAAAAATGAAAAAAAAAACAAACCCAAACCCAAACCCAAAAATCCCACACCATCACCAACAAAAAAAAAATGCCCAACAGTAAAGTGCTAGTAAAAATATCTCTGTACATTTTATTTTTAACCCTATTCTTCGATAAAAACTACTGCAGTGAACATAATATTCTTTTATAATAACTAACCGTTCCCTTTTTTACTCTGTGTTCTGTGGATTATTGTCTTTAATTTTTATAAACAGAAGAAATGCAGAGCTGTGTGCTTTATATACGTAAAAAAAGGTTTCAGCAAAGCATAATTATAGCAGTGAAGCAGAACATGCAAATAAATTGGTATTCAAATATGGTATAGTCAATATGGTGCCTTCAGATTTCTGCTTTTCCTAGTTTCTAAACTCCAGGCACACTGTGCAAGCTGAAGCAATATCTTGCTCCAGCATGCTGGTGCTCGTATTACATAAACAGTATTTGGCTGCTTTCTTCCATAGGAGCATCTGCTCAGCTGACAGTCCCTAGCGTACCAGCTTTGTTTTGTCCAAGGCACCAGTGATGAGTAATGGATCTGGCTAATCCTGATAATGTATGATGTAATTGTCAGAGGGGTTTAATTATCAGAACATTACATGTGGGATTATTCTGTAGTACAGTTTTTAGTTCACTTACAGACAGTTCTAAATTTGCAAGGTCTGTGATAAGTTGTGGTTATCCAATCAGCTATCATATTAACACATCTCCCCTACCATGTTTAGAAGTACAGGGACAGAGCACAGAAGCTCAGCTTGTTACTTACAGAAGTAAATGATCTATATCATTCCATAAAACTATCATCAGAGCACTTTTGGGTCTAACATAAATCCAACTCTCTTACCAGAAGTTAAAATAAAAATGTTTGTAAGATTTCAAAATCACAAGGCGATCAGACAGGCAGTAAAAGTTTTTTTCTGTAAGTCAAAGTGATGATTAGTCAGTGTTAGCCCTCTACCAGTGCTTTTAAGGTCTAACCCTTGAACACCATTTTTCTTTGTCATAGGAGATCCTCAGACTGAGAAAGGACTGAGAAAGTGAGATTGCTCTCTGCCTGCCCTGTAACAGCACAGAAAAGGTACTATACCTTTGTAAGCTATCGTGGGATGTGGTGATGACTGTCATCCACAAGAGACAGAGGCAAAGGCAACGTCAGCTCTTTAGCGAATACTCTCACACACAGACCAGTGGGGTGCTAGGTAGAAAGAGTATTGAGTAGGGAAACTGGCAGTTCTGAGCACTCTAGGGTCTGATGGGTGACTAGGACCACTAGAAAATGCCAAAAAAATAAGCAGTTAAATGTTGTGTCTACATATTCTTTTTCCTCAACTTTCTTCCCAGCCAGCCTGAAACAAATTGGCTGTCTTATACCTGAATGATGAATATTCCCTAAGTTCTTGCTGTCAAGAAATGCAGCTTTTTGGCAGCTCTAGGTGTGACAGAGCAACCATAAGTTAGCCCTCAGCAACCCTCTCCACTTTTAATAGGCAGGACCACAGGATGTAGGAGTACACCTGTGACTAAACAGCTGGAGATCCAGATCTGGGCTTCTAGCTCCCTCTGTGCTAGCCCCAGATTTGCCACTGACCTTACATCACATCAAATGAACAACTATATCTCATATTTTAAAAGAAAAAAACCCAACAAACAAACCACAAAATTTCTCCTGGAATTTTTTTTTGGTAGTTAGAGGAACCCAACAATCCCAACTATTATTGGTGACCTATGACTGTGAATGCTCTTCAAGATTTATACACCTATATAAAGCATACACAGTAGCTAGTCCTTCATGCCAAAAATACTAATCTTTTGTCAAAGTTTCTATCCTGACAAGTCAACAAATATCAATTCTTGTATGTATGTTCAGGTCACTTCTGATGACTGGTTAAACTTTGTAACATACGAGTCATTTTTGACAGAGATGACCCTAGACCCATGTACTGTCCTTTTGCTTGACAAGGGATTGCCACCAATCGGTGGAAGTGCCAAAGAAAAGATACACAATATAATAGTATTTATTGTTTCTCTGACTGTCTTATGCTGGTGAAACTTTAACCACCTCACTGGTAAGTGTCTCAATATGCCACTCCTGCAATAGGTTTACATAAAGATGATGCTTATCTTGCAAAGACACTAGACAATAGAATAAGGAGGATGCCATGTTATTTCCTCTTAAATTATTTTGTTGTTTATAAACCCACCAGGATAGAGACTGCAGGTAAAATGTTTTTACCACTGAAGTTATCAAAAAGGCTGTCTCTGACTTAGAGTTGGAACTCCCTTTTGTGTAGTTTATATAGTTATATAAAATACAGCATAATGATCCCTGAATTCTTCCTCAGATCTTTATGCACTTTTCAAATTTATGTATTTAAAAGGTAACCTCTGAAGATAATTCATTTCATTCTCCTGAATATCATTACACTGCTGAGGAACATTCACTTTGCAGCAATGGGCCACTTTTTAAAAAAAATTTTTTGCTGTCTGAACGTCCACTTTATATTTTCCTCTCCAAATGACTACACCAATTGATAATATGAATTCACTCTATAATCAGTACAAAAAGAGAATATGGTTTTTAAGTAGAAAATTATATTTGGAGGATTTGGGAAGTGTTTTTCTTAATATGAAGACTACGAATATAGTTAACCAGTGAGGTTTTTCTCCTTTTCATAGCAGCAAACAAAGCTGAATTTCTTCTAAATGCTTTAGCAATAGTCTTAGGTAATTGTTGCATTTGACTTGTTCTAGGAACAAATGCAACCTGATCACCTCCTATCTTGAATGATGAAGGTCTCCAATGCAATGGTCTAGTTCACTCACCTTTGTGAAGCAGTGTCTTTAAACTCTCACAAGCTGTTAATCCTTTGGTCATTTATCCTCGCTTTTACTTATGGAGCTCCTTGATTATAACATTACATGACATTAGCTTTCTCATCAGACCCCTGAATATACATAGCAATCAGTTTGATCTTTTGGCATAGATTTATAGATCAAGTCATTGTATCACGTGGCAATAACCTAAGGCTTTGTGTACAGAATTTTTTTTAAAAAACGTATAATTTCACCATCTTTAATACCGCTAATGTGATTTTCAGCTGCCTCAGGGATTGGTAGTCTAAATAAATAGTAACTTGTGAGTCAAAGGTGTCAAAAATTTACCTCTGGAGAGCTGGTTCTAGCATCTTACTCTCTTCCAGCACTTCAAGTCCAGGTCTCTTCTAGGGCTGCTGCTTCTCTACACAAATTCAAAATCCTGAATCTTTTAGCATTTTATTTATGTCTCCCTGTAACTTAGACTTCTTTCTACAAAAGACTTATGAAAATACTTGAGATATGTGATTTAGGTAATAGTCCTTCCTGTCTTTAAAAATAAACAATAAAGCACAAACAATTTCAAATATCAGCCAAGAAAAAGAAACCTTTACAATTCTTTCAAAACAGATTTTAGTATCCATATTTTCCTAAAATATTTTAAAGGGAGTCAGATGGACCTTTTATCTATTGTGTTATAGCCAACAAATCAGATAATTTCAGAGAAATGAATAGGAGTTTTTGCAGCATTTGAAAACAACCTAGGACATCAAGCTTAAAAATTATAGTAAGATTCAACAACCAAAATTAGAGGACTCTTAAAGATGCAGTTCATCCTGACTAGTGTAAGCTTTCCCTATAATTTCATTTCACAGATCTGCCTTCTTACTTGGGGACAGTACCGTAACTCACATCTACAACATGAACACAGGACTGGAAGTGACTTTTGACAGAGCTGAATGCAGTCCCCAGCTCTCGCATCATGTAGCCCTTTCATAAACTTGTCAAGTTTAGTTAAAGAAACAGTTAGGCTTTTCCTTCTCCTCCTATGGCAGGAACTGAGATGTTCCAGCACATCACTGTTGTAATAGTTAGGGACTTCTTATTTTTAAGTAGATTTTAGATCCAATTAATTTATACCCATTGTTCCTGTGCCAGCAGTATCCCTTAGTTTCAATAATTTTTCTCCCTAGTTGGTCCTTAGTCTCCTATAGCAAAGCTTGAGAGCATATCATCTGGACTGTATCCATAAATAAATAGGGACAGGGACACAGATAGAGAAGCTGACCACTCAGTCTTATCAAATAACCTGTATGCTTCCCTCAGCATCTTCTTCTGCCTAGGGATCAAACCCAGAATGTGTCCATGCACATTTGTTTGACATCATATCTAAACCACAGCACATCTTAGTGAGTTCAAACCTTTTCTGTCCATATGCCCAAGATATTTTGTCAGCGTGTGTTTTATCAACGTGTTATGGTCTGGGAATAGTGCACCAATCTAGTTTCTTACCCATACCTATGCCATGGGAAATGGCTACTTGGAGTGATCTGTTCAGTGCTCCACAGGAGTGTGACTGCCTCACTTGTATGTCAATCAAGGCACAACTATCTGTAACTGGCACAATGAAGATGAAATTTTGATCTACTCACAAGTATAAAATTTATTCTGAGTCTATACTAAATTTTGCCCTGAGGAGTATCTCTGCTTACAGGGACAATGTTCCCCTTGTTCTAAGAAGCTTAATACATACAGCGGGGAACTCAGCTTTAGTCTGGGTTCAAGCTTTAGGGTCTGTGAAATGAAGATTCTTGAGCACAGCTTTTAATCCCACAGCTGTTCGGTTTACCAGTCAGTCAAGTGAGGAGAGTGACGTTAACCCACTTTTTAGAACATTTCAACAGGTAAAGTATTTTTAATCAGCTACTCATAAAATCAAATTCTCATTTACTTGAGATTAATTTCTCCCATCGGAATATTGCCCACAGAAGGAGGGAGAATCTTTTCCATGGCTTCATCCTGAGACATAATGTGTGTCCTCAATTTTCAATTAGTTTGGCAGGACATAACTGCACATTCTTTGTAACGCCTTTAATAGTTTACACCGGCTCTTCTCTGGTCATGTCTCCTCAGAATTGTATGTCTGAGAATACATCCTTCATTATCTCTACAAAACTTTTTCTCTACAAAATTGTATTACAAAATGAAAAATCAAGTCTTGCAGATAGAGCTATAGAAGAAAGTGCCAGGATTAAACAGATAAACAAATCCTATAAAAAGCCCCAGTCAAATACACTTTTCTGCTGTGAATTCCCCTTACTCTTATCCTAGCAATAGAAGAAGGCAGAAGTAAAGTAAGTTTAAAGGTTTTTCCTCTTCCTAAGCTTTTACAACAAGCTTTTAAAAGAAACTTTAGAACTTTCAATTGACAGCAGAGTTCTCTTTATTTACTGTATCGAATGGAATCTAAACAGATTGTTGTATAAAATCCTGGTAGCTTCCTGAATCAGATTATGTCCTGTAAAGAACAAGAAGTGTTCTTAAGAACACAGAAAAGGCTACTGCTCTAAGACCACGTCAAAATCAGACATTGTCATAAGATGTCATCATTATCCTCTTCTATATTTGCAGAGGAGATGTTTTTAATAAAAGATGTGTATGCCTCTCTAACTCAGAGGTGTCTTTGTCTAGACACTAGATGTGCCTACGTTACATTGCCATGCAAAGTGGGTGACCATGAGAAGTGAGACTCTGCTGAGTGTACACCATACACTAGGGGACTGCTGGACTTCTCATAGTGAATAACCATCATAATGTGAGCACATACCAGGTACTGTGGGCAGGCAGCTTGCTGTCTGCTTTGTGTCTATCACTCAGAAAAGGATCGGAGCAGATGATTCCCGAAGTTACTCTAACTACAACAGTACCATAAATCTAATGGAAATCTAATGTAGGGAGAGGTGGGAAAAACACTTACTGCTAGCTCTCACTTGATATGGTACAACACTGCACCCTGTTTTTTGCTGAATATAATGCAGTTTAACATGACGTGATGCAATCAAACATGACATTTCATTTTGGGTTCAGGTGATACACCATCACCTTTCATAGTAGGCATCAAAACAGATTTTCTGCTGGAAGCAGTTGGTCATTATGAACTGACAGACTTAGATAATGGCATAGAGAATGAAAATTCAAGTTTGAAAAGGATCCTTAAATATTTCTTTATTTTTTCCAGGTAAAAAAATCTTTAAAATCCAAAATTCTTCATTTTCCAAGAAGAAAATTTGATATAGTGGATCATTACAGGTGACTCTAAAAGCTCTGCTTTAAGCTGGAAATATAGCATATTATATCAACAACACAAAATATAACCTAAGGAAATGAAAAGTCATTAGAAAGAGAAAAGCATTTCAAAATGAAAAATTAAAATCTGTCCTTTCAAAAAACTCCCATCAAATTGACAGAACTTTGTTTCCCATTATATATACAGGTATATACGTCTTGAGATCCAACGACTGAAGTCTTCTCAGCTCAGTGAAATTGTCTCCAAAGTGGTTTTATAAACTAATTTCTTTCCAAAACCCTGTACTATATGTTCTTACAGAGTTCAGGTCTGCAAAATTTATCAACATATCTATATTATTCAAAGTATCAAGCATACCTTTGATAGCAAGCATCTAGCTTTCAGGTTTAGCATGGTCTTAATTCAAAAGACATATTAAACCCTCTTGAATGCAGACACTACTTGTAGTTGATTATTCAAAATCAAGCATACCTTTGATAGCAAGCATCTAGCTTTCAGGTTTAGCATGGTCTTAATTCAAAAGACATATTAAACCCTCTTGAATGCAGACACTACTTGTAGTTGTTGCAATACTAACTAAAATATACCAGTTATGCTTTTGACAAGAATAATTTATTTCAAAACATGCAGACAGGTATTCTTCATTGGAATAACATAGTTGCATTCATCGTGCCCTGCAGTCACACTTGAGGAGAGAAAAATATCATTATCTTTACTACCAACTAGTTAATTGAGGCTCCTAAAATAAGCTTACACAGCCAAATCTCAAACTAAACCAGACATAGCCATTAAAAATAACGTCTACCATCATATAACTGGATTTGAACTCAAGTGCTACTAACAAGGTTACAATTCTATTCCACTATGTTCAGCTAATACAGGAGCATACATCTTATTTTGAAAAGTTGACGTAATGTCCAGAGTTCCTATAGCCCAAAAGCTTTCAGTAAGATTAAAGGTATATCTATCAGGCCTTTTTTAGGGAGACACAAATTCATTCTGGCTACGCTGGTCAGAAAATTTATAAACGCACTCACTACAGGTCCAACAGCAGGTAAGGGGTAGGGTTTACCCACTCAGGCACAGCATCATACTAGCAGAGACACATTGCTGCTGCTGCGTGATTCAGTAACTGCATGAGTTACTCTGGTTTGTAGGAGAAGGCACAGACATGCTTTTATGCTGTTAAAGCTGCTTAGACACTGACATTCTATTCAGGAGATTACACCTTGGCCTTACACATAAGCTTTCACCCATTTGCAGACACAAGAACACCGATTGCTGAACCAAATGTAATGGGGAGAAATCCCTGTGAGAGAACTTACTGCAGCAGGGTCTCTAAGGGAGGAGAGCCTTAGAAAGTAATTCCCAGTGCAGCATTTCTTCAGCTGGTCCTGAAACTCCGCATTCCTGCAGTGAATGAAGCAATCATTTAGCTAAGAAATCAAAACAAGATATTTTTTTCCTTCTCTGGGTTTTTTATCTGTGCCCACTGAGAGAAAGAGTGAGCATGTGTCTCAAAAGGTTTAATTATGGAAGGGAACTGGGAGCTGTGAAGTTGTGATCGATTTTATTAATGTTTTGGTAGTATTTAACAGCAGCATGTCTATTTATATTCCTCTTTTCCAATCAATTATTGTTGCAAATTGTAAATCTATCAGTTATTGATCTTTGCATTCTTACCCTAGATTCTGTTCTAGAAGTAAATAGAACGTCAAACAGAGCAGCTGCAAGAAATAAACTTAATAAGTATGCTAACACTATTAGCCTGTCTAATTGTAAGTTTCTGAACTACACTGCTTTTCAATGGATTAAGTTTTAACCAAACTGGAAAAACATTAAAGATTTAGCAGATTAGACACGAAGGAACAATGTACTTTCAGTTTAATTTTAACTCTCCTAGTCTAGTAGTATTCTTTACTGCTATGTGTTGCCTCTTCTTATTATAGAACTTTTAATATATTATAAGAACCATAGAATTTAATTAATGTAATTCTAACAATGCCACTATATAACAATAAATAATGAATAAAAAAGTCTGAACAGATAAAAGTACCCTGGCGTAAAAATAATGTATCAAAAGTAAGTAAAGAAATTCAATAACGAACTACACAGAATACAATTACCACCAAAACATTGCCATCTGAGTGAAAAAAAATTGAAATTATTGTGTCTACATATCCCATTGCACTCAAAGAATACCCAGCTGATCAATGATTTCAAAGAAAGTGAGTAACTTTCTCCTTAATTGTGTTATGGTTTTAAATCACTGAGGCCAGAAGCATTGCAGGCTTTGAATTGCATTCAGTATTTATACAGATAATGAGAACATTCATGATTCCACTGGATAGAGTCAAATGATTTTTAGATGAGATATAAACCTGAGGGCTTCAAAGCAAAAACCAGTCTAAAAGTAGATGGGCTAGAAAACCTCACAGAGCTAGAAAATGGAACTATTTTATAATTAGGTAAAAGAGATTCTCCCTAGTACAGTTTGAACACACACCAGTACCCAGCATCAAAATTCTAATCACAAATATGCTATTTACTTTAATGTTAGAAGCGCTGTGTACACACAGATTCACATATACACATATAGATAATTTCCATTGTCTCCCTCTAAAAGTTATTTCACTACGTGCATTACAACAGTTTCCAAATAAACAAGATATTGTAAACAAGTTCCTCTACAGGAACAGAATAGTAAGATAGACTAAAATAAGAATCTATTTCTTTTCACGTGGTTAGTGTCTACAGGACTAATGAAGACTACAGTAGAAAAGCTATACAATTCTATACAATTCTAGCTAAAATTCTATACAATTTACCATAGGAAGGGTAATGACTTATTATCTTACATCTTGGTTAGGCAACTCTGAATAGCTAAAAAATACCCCAACCGTAGTTACTTATACCACTGATCCACACTTTTAGAGAAGCAAAATATTCTGTTGTTCTCTTCGTGTAATTTCTGTATTTCCTGAGTTATCGACAAAAGAAAAATAATTTTAGAGAAAAAATGTTCTGTTGTTCTCTTAGTGTAATTTCTGTATTTCCTGAGTTATCGACAAAAGAAAAATAAGGAGAGAAAATAAATAACTGATTCCAACAGTTAGTCTTATCACATGAAAGCCACATATTTGTTTCAATGGGAAGCCTGGTACTTGAGGCACAGCCAGCCTGCACTAAGTACCACCAAAAATATATGAGCCTTGACAGGTATGTCTCACTTAAATCCCACTCTGATTTCTGAAAACTCCATTATGATTCCATGTTCTTTGATCTCAAGCCCCCAAGATGTCCTCTCAAACATTATCTAGAACTATTTAGGAGTAATTCAGGGGAGCTGAATTACATGAAGTCCCACACTTGGACTAATAACAACATCCTAAGCAACGTACATAAATTTATATAACAGGTTTTATTTTTCTTGATTGTGTGTGCAAACATATACCCACTATGTAGGAATCTCTTTACTCACCCCAGAAACGCAAACACCCATGATATGAAACAATCATCACTATGGACTTTCTTTTGGTTTCCCTCCGTATTTCTAATTGCAAGCTCACAGGTTGATCTATGAAGAGCTTTACCTCTTTCCTCTCTGCCAGTTTTTGACCCAAGAGACTAACAACATTTATGATGTTGTCTGTGATTTTGGTTTTGGGAGTTCTTTTTGTAGGTATGAATCTGAAGGATCCTGAATTAGTAGACTATCTGATTTTCTGGCTCCTATCCATTTATAAGGTTACAAAACAATGCCATATAGAATTACTCTTATCTGCAAGTTTTATTGTTATTATTATTTTAATTTACATTATTTTATATTGATATTTACTACAATTGCTATAATTAATTATTTTTAATTACAGTGATTACAATGTCAGAAATTCAGCACATGCACAAATAAGGTTAAGGAGCAATATTGCATTGACATGTGACACAAGTGTCACACTGGCTAATATCAAAAAGGCTAAGGTAAATTGTAAAATTTAAATAACAGAAAAGTGATATACCTTTAAAGATATTTACAGAGAATTTTCTGAAACACAAGGAAAGCTACAAAGAATTTTGAAATTCTATCTTGCATCAAAATCAGTTGGTTGGAAATTACATTTTTGATACCAGACATAGGATAACAAGCATTATGAAGAAAAGCATGATGGGCCCTGAAAGTGAACAGAAGTATCTTGTGTTTAATCTAGCTAAAATTCACAGCTTTTTAGTCTCATCTTTAGCAATATTATCTCATTTCAATATACTAGAGTACAATTTTTTATTTTAAATAATTTTTACTATGAAAATGCCATATAAACATATTTGCTGGAGGAGGAACTTAAAAGTAATTTTAGATTTTTTTTATTTTATTAAATGGCAACAATTTCTATTTCAGCTTTTGGAACAAAAGTTCTTATAACTTGAAATACTACTTTCAAAGGCACTATAAATATTTTCAATGAAATAAAAATTTAAATTTCTCTCACACTCTAATTTTTAAAATAAGATTTAGTAAAAAATTATTTTAGATTTCTTTATAGAACAAAAATTACTTTCTGTTTCTGCCTGATGTAGCTACGTCTCCTAATTACAACTCTGTGTTATTTCTGTATGTACTGAGGTATGATATGCAATGAAGTATACAGTATTGCTATCTGCTTAGAGGAGTTAATACATATTCAAAATACACAATTTATGAAGGCTCCTATATACATTTGCAATGATCTATTGTTTATGTGTCAGAAATGCTGATAGTCTTGGAACTAAATAGAGCGATTTTCTATTAACCAATATACAACTTGTATTGCATGTAACAATATACTATGAAAACAAATGTCCTCTACACAGGACTTTATAAAAGCGCTGGGTAAATCTCACATTTGCATTTTCATCTTTTGTGTTTGTCATTTAGATGCTTCCAATTGCTTGGTTTTTATTCTCATTTTGCAGTTTCTGCCTTTTTTTCCAATCAGTGCAAATGTCTCCATTCCTTGTCTTCTGAATCTCATTTCCCAAGTATCAAAGACAACAGGACATCAAAACAGCAGTGTTTTCACTGAGTTAAAACATGAGTTTGATCCTAAATCTGCATTACGAAATTATACACGAGTTTTAGTCCACAGATGTCTTTAACCGGTTTCCTCATAGTTGAAACAAAAGAACATTTATTTTATAATTTTTTTTCTAATTTATCAGAAGAGTTAAATATGATGATTTAAGATTACTAGACTGCTGGATGCACTGATGCCTGTGGTTAAACAGTTTATGAATTCATCTCGTGTAACAATGATAAAGTGCCATTTAAATCCCTAACTACTATAACAAACAACAGCTGCAACAGTGAACATAGACTCTGGACTCTGTTGCATTTAAGAATAAATTTGGATTTGTCTATACAACTAGGTGTGAATTTATAGTATTTTAGCTACTCTGTCTTGTTATCTTGCCTTTTCTCTGCCTCCTGTGATTGCCCTTAATCAACTCTGAGTGTACATCTATAAGGACTGATGCAGATGAAGATTTATTCTTTTGTCCATAATCTGAACTGGCTACAAACAAGCCAATTCCATTCCAGATGTTAAACAGAGGTATTAGTGCAGGTTATGGCCAAGCTAAAAAGCTTTCCTAGTGAATGGATGCACTTTATCTCTAAAACAATTGCATGGTTTCCAGACTATAGCTCACTCCTTCTGGCTAGTTTGGTGTATCTTTTTATTCCCATCTTCTAAACTAGCATAGTATGATGGATTTTTCTGTGAATTACATTATCCTTCTTTGAAAGCAGATATACTTTACATGTTGCACGCTGCACGAGTACCCAGGCACAGGCGCAGAGACTAGCTCAGTGTAGCTAGTTTCCAGTAAATTATCACCTGGACTTCCTGAGAACTAATTTCCCATGTAGACAAGTCCTGACAGGCTGACAAGATGTCAGTAATTTGTAGAAGTTGTTCTCAGCTACCTTCACTGCAGAAATTAAAAGTAAGAATGACTCGTTAATTCACAGGCTTATTTTACTGTGAAGTCACTCAATAAATGTTTTAAGACCGTAATGTTGGTGTCATGTTACTGTTAAATCCACTCGACTGTCATATGAATAATCAAATTTGCATGTTCATTGTTCCACATGGAACAATGTCTCCCACCATCAGAAGCTTGTCTAACATTTCTTACTTACAAACTACAAATATTAAGGCCAAATAAAATTTCTTCGCCCAGTTAATGCTACATGCCATAAGAAATGGCCTTGGCATTTGTCCATGGTATGTGCATGGAAAGTCGTCATTCTACTTTGCTGAAAAAAATCACTTACCTTTTATGATTTTATTCTTGCATCCATTCACTCTTACGTTGCCTCTACTGGTTCTTCTATCATTTCCTGAATTGAATTCAAGCTCTTCATTCTCTCTTCCTAAGTCAGCATAATATGACAGTTATGGTATATTGTATGCACACTGCTTGTTTCCTGAGTTGTTTTTTTCCTCCTATTATCCTCTGCTCTACGCTCAGACCTTGTTCAACTGATACTGGAGCAGTAGCATAAACAAGCTGGATAGGGACATTTCTACACATGTGGAACATATTCACAAAGCAGTATTACTATCATTTGTATTACAGTGGTGCCCAGAAATCCCAGCTGAAATCAGTACCCTGCTATGCCAGGCACTGGGAAAAACGACAGCAGGTTACCATCTTGGCCCTGACAAGCTTACAGTAAAAAGGCACAAAGCTTTGGAAGGTTTATAGAGACACAAAAAGCTGTAAAGTGACACAACAGATCGGTGCCTTAGACAGGAGCTGATCCTTGACTCTTTGTGTCCTGAAGCTGGGTAATATTGCCTTTCTGTATTTAGCAGCACTAACTTGAGACTGGACTGTCTTTTCCAAGTCCTGAAGCTAAGAGCTCCAGAGATTTTAAGACATCTGAACAGCTGGTGGCAGACATAATATTTTTGTGGCTTCTGCGCTCTCCATTCTTGTCTTTGAAAACCTTTTTGTATTTAAAACATACTTCAGGATGTTTTTTCCATTCCCTATCTTACTCCCCAGAAGCTACAGCTGAAAAACCTGAGTGTGTGTTTCAGTACCTTTCTAGACTCTGCTGTAACACAGCTACTCTGAGAATGGGGATTTCAAATAATGAGTAAGCGGTAAAGAAAGTTCAAGGAAACAAGAATCCAGTTTCCTGTAAAAGATACGACTGTATTACTGGCATAAAAACAAATGCACTTTTTAATGGCCTAAAATTAGCTATATTCTGAGATCCTGTTTATTTAGCATGTCTTGTTACAAAACTTAAAAAAAACCAACCCAAAACTATCTGCATTTACTTAAGGAGATATCAACTACAGAAACAGAGATCTTTATGTCTGGTGAGCTCAGAAACACACACAACATAACCAACAGGTAGGTTCATGCTGAAATTATCCTTGAGTGATTCCTTCAGGGAGTCATTATTCAGTTGTTTGGAAGCTGAATAACTGTTTCTTCTACTTTAGCTAAAGCCAGGACCTCAATGTTATGCCTCATGAGAAAAGCCATTAGGATACACAGGAGAATGATATCATGCCACATGAGCCCAGAAATAATTTTGAGAGAATGGAAAATTTGCTCGGTTTGTCTATGTAGGAGCAGCAGACTGATATTTTTAAACCCCAGAAAGAGAGAAGATAGAGATTCCCACTTCATGCAACACTGTTGTGCTTTGTTTTCTTTTGAAATAAGTTTTATTTCTTTTTCTTGTCCTCCCAGGAATCAGGGCATGGTTGGGTTTGAAAGAAGAGGAAAGATGATTTATGATGTCATTGTAAAACAGAGAGTAGCTGTATGAAACATTTCTTAATAGAGATTTAAGGATATAAAATCCAGAGATGACGCTCCTAAGCTATGGTTAGTGCAAGACATTTCTGCATACTAGTATATAAATGCGTAGTTTAAAGAATCATGGAATCATAGGATAATTTATGTTGAAAGTGACCTTTGAATGTCTTCTAGTCCAAACCAGTGCTCAAAGCAGGGCCAGCTTTGATATCAGACCAGGTTGCTCATGGCTTTGTTCATTTGAGTTCTACATTTCATTGTTGGAGATTATAATGCTTAACAGATTTTAAATTGACATTTTGTAGAAAGCATTCCTTCTCTGTACTGTTTTCAAGAATACAGAGAACCACATTTGCTCTCCTTACGTATTCTGAGGGTGGTGGTCTTAAAGCTTTTGAATTTTGAATGCTGTAGTCATTGTGGTCTACAGCAGGGTCATAGGGGAAGACAAACATGGTTTTAAACAAACTTTATGATAGTGTGTTTTGGGGTCAACAAGAGGTTGGGCTGTTCATTGGTTTAGGTCACCTGAAGATATATTAATCTTGGTACTCTAAGACACCAAGGGGTCCTTCTACTTACCCAGGAAATAAGTCTCAGGAGCTCCTTTCCTTCCTACAGGGACGGATGGTAACAGGGTGGTGAAATACAGTTATGCTGGCTCTCTTCCACCTAAGGATTCCCTCTGCAAAAGGAAAAGGGAAGAAACCTTCAACTCATTCCAGCATTTATTGTTACTTAGGAATTAGAGTATAGTCATGAATCACTTTTTGTTTTTTAATCTTCCTTCCTTCCTTCCTTCCTTCCTTCCTTCCTTCCTTCCTTCCTTCCTTCCTTCCTTCCTTCCTTCCTTCCTTCCTTCCTTCCTTCCTTCCTTCCTCCCTCCCTCTCTTCCTCCCTCTCTTCCCCTCTTTCCTGTAATAGTAGCATCATGGACTTTCTGAAGCACAGAAGTGTTTAGTTTTATCTTCAGTCCCTATTTTCCTGTGTGAAGACTAACAGGTACAAAATGCAAGAAAACTTTTCCTCATACCATGAAGTGCCCAGAGGTGGGACAGAGCACACCTCTAGAAGGTAGAGGACATACTGGACTACTGCCATTGTCATTGCTTCTTCCTGGGGACAGGGAGGGGCAGGATTTACATGGTCTAGAGAAGTGCTGAGAGAGAACCTGGCCGGTATTAATAAAAAATGCAGGGGAGTGAAGAAGAGCATTACAACTGGTCTTGACTGGTTTGGGCAATGGAAGTGGAAATGGAGAGTCTGGGTGTGGAATCTAAACCTAGAATTTTTATAGTGGAAATGAGTAACTAGGATTTTAACAGTATTTTAATACTTTTAATAAATATATTGTTATAAATAAATTGAAACTGATAAATCAATACTTTCATTAGTTGCTAAGTATATCTATTGATTAGGTTGTTCATTATGGAAGATTAAAAATTATTGAGATTATATTGAAACAAACTTAAATTGAGAAGCTGTCTATTAAGAGGGCAAACCCTTACCAACCAAATGTCATTTACACACAGGATAAACTTAGGTCTAAACATATAAAAACATTTCATAACTGGTAACTATGATAAGAAGTTAATACACAAATTCTTGGCTGTGAGCAAAACTATCCATAGGAAAAAGGTTTTAAGGAGAGAAAATAATGGATGGTTAAAATATGATCCACTTGAAATGGTGGATAGGGAGTAGTTTTAACGGTTTTACTGCTAAACACTCAAGCATCAACAAGACATAAATTTGCAGAAAGTTGGGACTAAATATTAGGGGTTGGATTTACAGTATAAAATCGATTTTATTAGAGGTGGAGTGACCATTTTCCAACATTTATTCATCTACAGCTGCCTTCTAAATTGATACAGTGGTAGAGAAAAGATAGAGTTCAAAAGCTTGTCTGGATCTCCTTTTATTCTCTCTATTTTAAGGAATCCATGCAAACTGTCACTGACAATACAAAGAAGCCTTTTCTCTGGGTATGTCCGTGGCCTGTTTTGGCTATTTCTAGATTGTGTGGGGAGCAAAGGAATTCATCAGTACTTTTTGGCAGAATAATTATTAAAGGGTAGTCAAAGAAAAGAGAAAGGCTTTGAATAAAGTGAAATATTTCTTAAAGGTAGAGGATTTGGTTGTGTATGAAAGGAAGCAATCTTAGGCTCAAAAGGTTATTAGAAGATCTAAGAAGTCCTGCTGCTAAAATATCTGTAGCACTATTAATAAACATACTTCAGTGGGTAAAATATGAAATAAGATTATAAGGATAAATGTAAGACAGCACAGATCCTTGGCAATACCCAGTTTAATTAAAAGTGGCATTACTCTTGATTCTAATGCATTGAAGATGAACATGGAGAAGGTTTCACTTAATGTTATTAAAAGCATGCTGATATGAAGTAGATTTTATTGGTGTCAGGAATACTTTTTTAAAGAGATGTTTCATGTTAGACTTTAAGACTGAAGTGAGGGAAGCTCTGCAATTCTGTTGCTAGTTAGTGAATTTGAAGAGGAGGTATTATTTGACTTTGAGATATCTTCCCTTGACTGGTTTAATAGGACTTACAGAGTGTTTAATGACATAAGCAACAAATGCATTTGTTAATATTTTTAAGCTTATTTGAAGCAAGAGGCAAATTTCATCTATTTAAAGTCATATGATGTTACAAGAGCTATATGAAAGATCTATAACAGAACAGACACTAAGAATACTTTGTTAGATTTCATGTTTGTTATCAGTAGAAAATTTCATCAAAACCTACAATATAAGATTAATCTGGGCCAAATTTTGGTTGAATATGAAGAAACTGAGGGGAGTGGAGAATGAAGGAAATTTCCCCCCCAAAAAAAATTGTGATTGTTTAGCATGTTTGCTTTGGAAGGGATTTGACCAAGCCTGAATCAATGTTTAAAACTGGAAGTTCCAAGTAAAACTTCAAGGATATTGAATCCATGTAAAATGAAGTGAGGAACATCTGACAGTGTGGAAAAAGTCAAAGTGGGAGAAAACAGTTCTGACTTCTGAAGCTGAGGTTTACATATACTCTGTTCAGTTGTGCTGACAAAAGGCTTGATGGAAGCAGAAGCTTTTATACGTAAATAGGGAAAGTGAGGATTTCCTCTCCATTGCAAAGAACAGTGTATATGTATGCATGTGTGAGAAAAGTAATTCTTCAAACATAATTTAGAAGTATATATATACATATACACAGAGATGCACTCATGCGCACGTGTGTGTGTGTGTGTGTGTGTTTGGAGCGAATAAGGAGCACAGGCCTTTAATCCTCTCCTACAGAAGGAGGAACAGATTTGTCCTCTATCTGGCCAAGCAGTTGCTCAGGACAGGAAGCCTCAGCCTCCTCATCCTTGAAGCTAACACTAAAAGTGCAATGTGTTTAGATGGACGCTTGCCGTATGCAAAAGGAATGTGAGGCTTGATGGAACCATTAGCAACAGTGGAACTTTAGCAATGAGTGAGATTAATTTGATGAACTATGGATATCCTGATCCAAGCCAGTTGTCTATGCTCACTTTATAGTCAATGGAGAGAAATGAACAGCTTTAGGACATGATTCATCTCACCTGAACATAGATGGCTAAAGCAGAGGCACATCACCAGTGCCATAAGTATTTCCCACCACTGCCTAAAAGGAAGCTTAAGAGGACTGTCATAATGTTGAATGTTTGCATTAAAAAAGTGCCTAAATTCAAGTAAGATTAAGCTTGTCTCTCTGAGGTTGAGGTTCAAAGAAATTGTGTCATTATTGGTAGTTCTGCAAATACTCAGCAGTACAAACTAGCCAGACAACACAAAGTAAGCTATAGTTGTGTAGATTTGCACACATTGTCCTGTCCTTCCACCTGGGTTTTTATATTCTGGTGTATGTGATCACTTTTTCTCCCCACTCTTTCAAGTGTGTATCTCTATATCCATGTGTACAAATGGGTCTTTCTGTATAGCACACATATATATATATATGTGCTTGGCTTGGTACACCTCTGTGTGTGCCATCTGTGCCACTGTCCTTGTCCCTCCATCTCTTTCAGAGGTGTTTCCCTTACTCTGCAAGAACTCATACTGAATTAAGGAACAATGTTTCATGGGTAAAAAACTAAGCATATTTAAAACTGGCAGAACCTAGCTTTCAGAAATCTGTTCTTTCACTCTCACCCACATTGTGCCTTTAATACATTATATGAATCTAAGATAGGGTGACAATTCAGGGTAAAATAAGAAAAGAACAAATTCAAATCTTAGATAAAATGAAACATTTCATAATGGGATCACCTGAGGATATTCATTCTAGTATACTTAGAGGACTGGCTGAAGTAATTTCAGAGGTATTAGTGATAATTTTTTCTGAGAAATTGTGGAAGACAGAGGAAATTCCAAAGACTGGTAAGCCAGGAAATTGTAGACCAGTTATCCTAACTTCAGTTCCTGGAAAAAGTCACGAACTTTTCATCAGAGGAAAAAAAAAGTTACTAAAAGACCACAAGGAGGTGAATAACATCCAGGGTGGTCTTGTCAAAAGCATATCATGTCAGAACAAGTTGATTTACTTTTATGACAGGGTAGCAAGTCTTGTGGACAGGAGAGAAACAGCAGCATATATTACTGTCTCAGGCTTTACACTGTTTCAGATGACACACTCATAAGAACAGACAAAATGTAGTTTAGAAAAGAATCTACCATAAAGTGAATGCACAGTTGTTGGGACAAAAATACTTGGAGAGTAGTTATCAGTGGTCCACATTTCCAATCAGACAGATGTGTCAAATGGGGTCTAAGGTAGGTCTGGTATTATTCATTATTTTCATTACATGACTGAATAGAGATTTAGCAGGGCTTGATGCGACAGGACAAGGGGGAATGGCTTTAAACTAAAGGTGGGTAGATTCAGACTAGATATAAGGAAGAAATTTTTTACGCTGAGGGTGGTGAAACACTGGCACAGGTTGCCCAGAGAGGTGGTGGATGCCCCATCCCTGGAAACATTCCAGGTCAGGTTGGATGGGGCTCTGAGCAACCTGATCTAGTTGAAGATGTCCGTGCTTATTGCAGGGGAGTTGGACTAGATGACCTTTAAAGGTCCCTTCCAACCCAAACTATTCTATGATTCTATGATTCTGTGATTACAAATATTACATTACATGAAACATGATATGCTCATTGCAGGGGAGTTGGACTAGATGACCTTTAAAGGTCCCTTCCAACCCAAACTATTCTATGATTCTATGATTCTGTGATTACAAATATTACATTACATGAAACATGATAAGTCAAATTGGGAAAGGCTGTCAGGTTAGAATTTAATCTACTCTGAAATATTGTAGAAAGGGTGCAAAAACCAGGATGAAGTTTCACATGTACAAATGAAAACTTTGTACTTCTGCAAGAATAACTGCACAAGTAAGACAGGGAATGGTAGAGCAAGCAGCAGTTCTGTAGAAGTAGATCTGGAAGAGGCAGCTGACAACTATTACTCAGAGGTTGTGACTCAGAGTGTAACAAAAGCAAGTCCTTTTCACCATTCTGTGACATTTCCCAGCTGGTAAAATGATAATAAAAAATGCTATACAGAACCCTGATTTGTGTAGTGCCTTCATTTGAAGATTTGAAGGGGGAAAGCAATAAAACCAGGCTCGCTAGAGATAAGCCTGGGGCGGCACGCCAGTGTTTGAGAGACGGTGTGCTAGCGAGGTCTTTCAGTCTGCCGTCTCAGTGGAGGTAGGGAATGGAGATCCATGCGGCAGCAAAGGTGCAAGGGTTATGGATGTGTTAAAAAACACAGAAGCGCCTGAGAATGGTCACATAGGAATTAGAGCTTCTCCCTCCAAAAAAGGTGACAGGATCAATAGCCCAACTAAAGTGCATCTACGCCAATGCACGCAGCATGGGCAACAAACAGGAGGAGTTGGAAGCCATTCTGCAGCTGGAAAACTACGATATAGTTGCCATCACGGAAACATGGTGGGATGACTCGCACAACTGGAGTGCTGCAATAGATGGCTATAAACTCTTCAGAAGGGATAGGAAAGGAAGGAGGGGCGGTGGGGTAGCCCTGTATGTCAGGGAGTGTTTTGACTGTCTAGAGCTTAATGATGATGGTGACGATAGGGTTGAGTGTTTATGGGTAAGAATCAGCGGAAAGGCCAACAAGGCAGATATCATGGTGGGAGTCTGTTATAGA
>NW_008795017.1:6819966-6859693 GCF_000699145.1 Aptenodytes forsteri
AGTGGTGGAGTCCCCATCCCTGGAGGTATTTAAAAGACATATAGACCTGGTGCTTAGGGACGTGGTTTAGTGGTGGACTTGGCAGTGCTAGGTTAATGGTTGGACTTGATCATCTTAAAGGTCTTTTTCAACCTAAATGATTCTATAATTCTATGATTCTATGATTCATACGTGGATGGAAAAAAATTATGAACAAGAACCTTCTGAATATATTATTACTATAATTATCCATCTTTGAAATCAGTATAACAGTGTTTTGGTTAGGTATTTAATTTAGCTTTGTTTTCTTTGCTATTGAGTGTTGTTTGGGTTTGAGTCATAAAATAAAACACACTAATTATAATATACTATAAGCTTTCTTATTATGGAGCAAACGCAGTTTTCTTCCACCTCAGATAGTTAGTTCAGCCACAGCAAAATGTATAGAAGAACTTCTGATACTTTTCTACCACTTTATGCTGTTGTAAATGATTGTACAAGGTGATGGGTTATGAAGGTATGGAGACCATGAGCTTTGTTTACACAGCCAGGTAGGATGCCCAACATAGCTTCTGAGTTTAAGAATACAACGAGTAACTGGTAATTGCTGGGCTTACCAAAGAGATGCAAGGCAAGTGCTGTCCTTAGACTGTTATAGTAATAATTGTAGGTAGATGTGGAGTAATAATGAATAAATCCCAAACATCTCTTTCATAAGAGAAGTGATTTCTTGCCAGATTAAATAAAACCAATTAACAAAACAATATATATTACATATAGGACAAGCAGCTTCTTGTTCACGACCTCTTTGGCCAGGTTTCGAATTGCAAGGCAAGAGGGATTACTGTGACTTGCACAATACTTCTTCATCCTTCAGTCCCCACCTTACTTGTGCATAAACTCCCTTCTTATAGGGTGTTTACTTCCATTAATGACAATATTTTTAACATGCAATTGACTGTGCTTAAATATCCTTGAAAAGGAAAAATACAGGTAAAATTAATATCTGTTTACTTTTTTTATTTATTTCTTGATAATATTTTGTCTCTGTAATGACTTGTTCATGACAGTATCACTCACACCTTTTTGTCACATTACTCTCATCCACAGTGAACAGGTACCTGACAGTAAACTTCTACTAGTATGGGAAGAGAGCGTTCTTTGTGGGTTTGGTTTTGTTTGGCTGGGTTTTTTTTTTTCATTTTAAAGGGCCTGAAATGATTTGAAAGCTATGGACAGCCCAACCAAATGATGTTTTCATAGCTATTTCACATGGACAGTCATGAGTGTTTTAAGGTACAAAGTCTGCTGGTGCTGGATATCTGTGTCAGATAAAAGACAGAGCTCCTTTGTCCAAACTGCCTACCCTGAATCATGCCTTGCATCTCCTGGAAGAGTGCTTGCTAGTTGGCAGAGGCCAAAGCCATGCCAGGGAAGATATGAAAAATTTAACAGTAAGGACTATCACATGTAATTCCAAAAAGCACATCTTAGCCGTGGTTTTATTTAGCAGTAACCCAGGAAACAACATAAATCTAATCCTTGATTTGAAATTGAAGGTAATACTCCATGTCCACCATGTGGACACACCACGATGCATATCATGGTACATGAATTTATAATATTACTGCACATATGTGATGTGGCACACTATAGAGAGGAGATCTCAATAGAAATAACTAAAATATTTTATTCTGGGTTGTGTTTGTTTGTTTTAATAAACCAAAAGTTTAGTCTAGCCATACTCAAAATGAACTGGGCCATAGTCCAACTAGGTCAAAGACAACTTAAAATTCCATGCTACAAAGCCACATTCTTCCACCTATGATGAACATTTGAGAACAAATATGCTGATTTTATACACAAATACTTTGCTACTGAGCAGTATTTAATTTATTAAATTTAATTTGGTAAGGAGTGAAACTGAAAGTGAATGCAGCAGAAACAACGGAAAATTAAAAATCTTATCTTAACATAAATCCTACTGTCTTAAATAGTGCCTAGACCTTTAATACAAAGACAGAAGAAAGCCTGTTTTTTTAGATTCCATACTGGGATCACTGCCGACTGTCAGACTTCATGCCTTATGCCAGAGTTTTGTTCAGAGTGTTTTCTCCCTGCAACAGTAGAAGAGCTTCACTGTAACTAAACTTTTGCACAATTATTTCAAAGAATGAAGCAGAATTTCAATTACTTGCACACTGTATTTTCAGAGGGGCTAACTGTGTATTCAGTTGTAGGCATTAAATAGATACAACCGCATCTAAAAAGAATGCTTTTTCCTGTGACCTCAGCCGTCAGAAGAAGAAAAACACAGCTGGGAGCAGTATCACAAAGCAGACGACCTAGAGGAAGAGAAGGCTGCAAGCTGTGCCTCAGTAGGGCATGGACAGCTGCAGAAATGGAGCTGTGAAGCAGCCGCTTGGAGAAAGCCAAGCCAAGCAGTAGCGTCGTTATGATAAAACTGTGGGAAGCTTTTTGAAGCTCTGACATGACTCCCCAAGCAGTGTGGTCAATTGAAAGAGAAGCACTGCCCAGGGCACAGTGGCTTGTGGAAGCTCTGGGGAGGAGAGGTAAAGCGTGTGCACGCCAAAGGGCAGGAGACAGCTGGGCTACAACAGGCATTGAGACAAATCACTAACTGCCTGCTGACCCAAACGGCAAAGAAACGAAGCCAGGGCTATGCTCAAACTTAGGGTAAGTAAAGGTTAGTAAGCCATTTATGCAACTGGTATGAATGGCATGCGAATGCTATGGGATAATGAGAAAGAAAGTAAATTAAAGTTGATTTTTTGTTGTTTTTTTTTTTTTGTTAGGAAGTGTATTTCCATAGGAGATTGTTAAAGGAGACTGGATAGGGAGACCAAATACACTTCTAGGAAGAAACATGTCAAGACTCCGCAGGGCAGTATGTTAAAATGAAACAGCACCTCTCCCAATATCATCATCAGATGAGACCTAGCCCTGAGCTGACAGCCAAAATCCAGTCTTAATCTGAAAGCAATCCTGTCAGGCTGGCTTTCCCCTATGATTTGCTGCAATGGTCCTTCCTATATCTATAACAAAAAAAGGAGAAATGCAGAATGCCTTGGTAATGGACACAAGCAGAAAGACCTTCTCTGAGACTAGGATGACAAACATATTTGGACTAGCCAAGCTTTGTTAGATGAAGTTATACAGAGATCCGTGGCTGACCTTAGGCTCCAACCACAATGGCAGATACATAAAAACATAGCCAAGCTGACCATGAAAAGGATCAAATCCAGTCCTGGGGAGAAATTCAGCATTAACACAACAATTCAAACAAGAAGTTGTAGCTATTCATTCTCTTGTAGTACCATCCCTGTTGATTTCTCTACATTTACTGTGTAAGCTGTTCAAAGCATATCTCTTCAGGGTTTTTTTGCTGTACAGTACAGTGTTGAGAGGACAGTCTGAAAGCAATAAACAATAAAAATAATATATAAAGGGAAAATATGAACACCTCAAAACATTTTTAGAGCCTTTAAAAGTGTAAAGAATCTTCTTATCTTTCTAACATAAATGAAAAACAAGAGGAATTGAAGTAGTTGGTAATATACCACAGGCGTAGGTTTGAATAAAGCTCAGATGTGAAGTGCTTGAAAGTTGCTGCAGTATAAAGAATACCTCAAGAGTCTACACAAACTCACAACAGTCTTATTTCAGACCAATTAAACAGATGTGCACATTACAAGAGCTACTGTTAAAAATTAGCACTAAATTGTGTTCCCAATTGCTAAGGAAAAGAGTGGTCACAGAAAGTAAGCTGTCTTCCTGCCCTAGTTGTTATGTCACTCTTGGGCCACACAGGACACTATATATGGATAATATTTGAATGACCTCCATCTACTTAGACAACAGTTGGAAATCTTTCAGCTAAAGTTTTGACAGCTCATTCTTTAACATAGGGAAAACTGAAGGCTTGATATGCTAGATAGGAGCTTTCCCCTGGATTTCTTTTTTTTCTTTAGGTTTTGTTAGAAAGTAACTGAAAATGAGACATTCCTTGTTATTTTTGCCTTTGATTAGGAAAGCACTTTATGCACCAAATAATTTCTAAAAAGACACAAACTTTTTTTACCTATGAAGTCATGGGTGAAATGCTTGCAGCAAAGAAATGAAACCCCACATTTAGAAAGAAAAAAGAGCTGGATTTAAACTGTGTAGTGGTTTGTTTCTGGTATTTTCTTCTCCTTTTTCAGTAGCAACAAACCAAAAAAATCTGCCTTCTTTTCCCCACTCACCTTATTAGCTAATGCCCTGAACGTCACTGCAGTTTACAGTATCTGTGAACAACATCCTCTTGGATGTTAGTCATTATGCATTAGATTAAAAAATAAGGATTTAGAGAATGTAGTTAGACCACCTATGAAGTCTGACAAATTTCATTTTTATCTTACTATGACAACACAGTTCAAGAGAGCCAAGGGGACTTGAGCTACGTTTGCAACAAAAAGGTTTTTGGAGCATCAGGATTACACTGGTAGACCAAAACAGTCAGTGCTGAGTCATCTTTCTTCATTTACACTGTATGTGTCTTGGAGGTTTTACCTAGATGAGGTTTAGTGTAGCAACCTGAATCTAACATCTCCATCACATGTGTGATTTGAAACTATCCAGAGGACCAAACAGTGGATCAGACCTTTATGAGGATTCACAATGTGTTTGGTGTGCACATCAAGCAGTTCCCGATTTAGTTTCCTCTGAAAAGAATTGAGTTACTGCGTACCAAATACATGCAGTAAGTAGACACTATTGGGGAATTTGCTTCAAAATTTTGATGCTAATAGGCTGCAAAATACTAACATACATGCCATCTCAAATCATCCGGTTCTCAGGTGTGATTCCACATACAATCAATAGAAAGAAGTAGTCATAAAGTCTTGAGTTATCCTTTTATAGTGAGCTGTTTGAACACAGTCTAGTTTAGGCTTCTTTAGGTTTAAATTTAGAACTTTTGCATCCCAACTCAAGCATTATGTAATTGTTAGGCTGTCTGCAGCTCAGTTTCTGACATAAAGGTTCTGGGTGGCATTAATGTAGACTCCCTCCTTCAGTGTTTCTTACTGGTTAGCTCAGGTGATCCCTGGCTGTGCATGCTTGGCTTCTGTGAATCACATTCATATACACCTTCATTTAGCTAGAGATTTTTCAGGGAGCCAATGTGATTACATAATGTCTGTGGATTTTTCTGTGCTGATTATGCACTTCTGTCAGTTACTGGGTCCCAGTCTTGGTGTCCCCTGAGCACTGGATTTCATTTAAAAACAACCAATTATGCTCCTCATCTTCAGACCATATGGCTTCTCTAATTCTCCAAGTAGCTATGAATTAAGTGAGATTCTCAGTGATTACTGCTTCTGTCATTGGCTTTTTTAAATTTCCATTTTCTTTCTTAAAGATATTATCAGTCAAAGTTCAGATATTAAAAAAAAATGTATTTTTATCCATTGGCTAAAGGTGCAATACCTTTAGCTGCACTTCATATTCCAGGATGCCATCAAGTGAGCAATTGAACTTACCCCGTATCCTAGAAAGTTTTAACAAAGTGATGTTGAAACATCATTTGGTGTTCCTAGCTGATGACTGGGCTTCCATAAAACATGAATCATGGGCTTAACTTAGTGATGAAAGTTTCATGCAAACTCTTTTGAGAAGCAGCTGTCACATATAAATGGTGCAGTGAGTCAATCTTTTGTACAACTTTGGAAATGGAAAAGTCCCTTCCATTCCCATGATGAAAAATAAATGGCAAAAATTATAGGTGTTACAGTTTAAGTCATGTTTAGCAAAAAAATCCACTCTGGATGATGTAATCTAGTGTTATGTCTAATGAATAATGACAGGGGAAGCCATGCCAAGACCATACTACAGCAGCTGAGCAAGGCAGCCAATGTTTCAGCAGTCTATCTTTATTAGCATGTGTCCTATTGAAAAATATTTCTTCTGTAGTAAATATATATATATATGAGTGGGGGGTTTTGTTTGTTTGTTTGTTTGTTTTCTGTAACCCAAAATGGCTAAATATAAGCAAAGTTAAACTGTGATTTTACTGGGAAGAGGAAGAAACATCCAGAGTGTCTACTACTTAATCACATTTTCTGATTATGAATTAAAAAATAATTGAAGTATTTTTTCAGAGGAATATGTTTTTACAGATTATATATTCTGGGTCCAGAAACTATATCAGACTTTGGAAAAGAGGTTTCATACCATTAGAACTTTTGAAAATAGTTAGAATTAATAAAGATTAGAACTGCTGATAAACTTGCCGATAAAAGGAATACAGCCAAAGGAAGACCTTGCTTAGAATGGAGACAGACACACATTTTACAAGTGACAAATAATTGCTGGAAATTCTCCACAGTGATCTGACGAACATTTACTCGGGTCTATAAACTACATGCAAAACTAGCAACCTTTTTACAGGCTATGTGTTGGGTTTTCCAAACCTAAATGGACTAGCTTTTAGGAGACATATAGATGTATTTAAACAACCTTATTTCGCAGAATTTTTTTGGGGGAGGGGGGCCTTAATGTCAGAAGAAAAAATGACAACACTATTTTATATTTGCAGGTGTCAAAAATATAAATTAAATAAAATATAAAATTTATATTTTATATTTGCCCCCACCGTGGGGCACAGCTGAGCCTCTCAGACAAGATGGTGGCATCTCTGTGAAAATGTATTTAAGAAAGGGCAAAATGCTGCTTGGCAGAGAGGAGCGAGGAAAAAAAAAAAGTGAGAAACAGCCCTGAGAAACCCAATTCTCTCAACCCTGAGAGAATGAGGAGGGGGAGGAGGTGCTCCAGGTGCCAGAGCAGAGATTCCCCTGCAGCCTGTGAAGGGACCACGGTGAAGCAGATATCCACACTGCAGCCCATAGAGAGGACCATGCCAGATCGGGTGGGTATGCCCTGAAGGAACTGCGGCGCATGGAGAGCCCACGCTGGAGCAGGGAAAACATGTGAGAAGGCAGGAGTGGCAGAGAGGAGCTGTCGTGGACTGACCCAACCCCCCATTCCCCAGTCGGCTGCACTGCTCTGGGCAGGATTAGAGGAGTCAGGAATGAAGCAGTGAAGTTGAGTCTTGAGGAAAAAAAGGGAGGAAGGTGGTGTTTTAATTTGTCTTTGCCTCTCACTATCTAAATCTATTTTAACTGGCAATAAATGAAATTAATTTTCCCCAAGTCGAGTCTCTTTTGACTGTGATAGTAATTGGTAAGTGATCTCCCTGTCTTTATCTTGACCCATGAGATTTTCCACCTTATTTTCTCCCCCGTCTTGTTGAGGAGGGAAAGTGAGAGAGCTGCTGGGTGGGCATCTGGCAGCCAGCCAAGGTCAACCCACCACAGCAGGTATTTCTTGAACTGAAGAGTTCAAATTTTCTGTATATTTTTAAAAATACCCATTTGCATGAAAGAACCTCTGGAGAGAGGTTATGCTTTAGACTATATGCCAGGGTACAGAAGTAAAAAGATGTGCGCAGAATTATATATAAAGCACCTCTTGCCCTGTATGTTTTACACTGATAGTAGGTAAAACCTGAAAACAGATGAATGAATAATGTGTCATCATGCTGAGCTCAGCCAGAGGATAGGGCTTGAAGCAATCTGAAGGTTAGGACAGGCCAGAAGTAAAATACATGAATAGATATATACGCATATACACCCAAAATAGCTTATTCTGTATTTCTCATTCAGAGATATACTTAAAATTGCAATCTTTACAACTGGTATTTGAAAACATCTATGCATTGAACTCCAGTACTCCTATTGACATTGAATCACACTACAGTTCATGAGTACCCACTGTGAGCGAGGTTATTGCTCATCCCGAGCAGGAATGGGAAGATTAACCCACACGGCCAAAAAGCAAAACAAGGTGTACTTTAAAATTTTGCTAGCTTATATAAATCAATTTAACACAGTTTCAAAAATGTTTTGACAAAATCCAACGCATTTGAAGCTGTGCTTTAGCCAAGGCTTTGCACAGCACAATTACTTATTGTAATGTTAGTCTGAATCTCAACAGTATTTCTCACGTATATTCATCTAACACTATTAGAAAAGAAGTTCTACCATCAAAATGCTGTACAAAGGACTCACATTTTTACACCTGACTCTTAAGGTCACAAAATCACAGAGAAAGAAGAATAACATAAATATCTAGCTGGGATCCAACCAGAAAGGAAAAAAAAAATGAGCTTTTAAACTGAAATTAAAAAAACCTTTGTAAAATGTTAATGTACTGATGACTGAGGGATATCACTCACTAATAAGCAAATGGAAAGCTTCCAAAAGTGAGGCTGTGTTGAGAAGATGATGTCCTCATTTACAAGCATTCTGGTCTCTGTTCGTTTTTAATAGATGCAGCAGTTACAAAAACAAGATTACAGAGGCCCTGCGTAGACCCTGTGGCATCTGGTTAAGTGGTCCACAATCTGTCTTTTTTTTTTTAAGGCCTACATCAAAGATGTGCCCTATTTATCTTTGTGTATTTGCTATGCAAGTGACCAGACTTACCATTTAAAAAATTGACTGGATATGTGTCAAATTCCACCTGGAGGAATCCTTTCACCTCCTGTAGGGACATGTTAAATGGAACTCTAGCTTGAAATCTTTCTCTCTATTTTTTGCAAAACATCTTTCATTTCAAAGGGTTTTAAATGTACTGTGGCAGTCATATGGCCGCTGCATTTTTTAGTTCTCTGTCTGTCAGTCATTGCTGCATTAAAAGCATATAACAAAACCAAAAATTTACAACAAACTATAACATGAAAATACTGCCATCCTAAAGGATTGGGAATCCTGATTCTTCTTTTTAGGATAATTGAGCCATCTACAGGAGAAAATCTGCTTTTAATTATTCTTATTTCAAAAAAAACCCCACAATCCACTGGATGGGAAATGGTGTGTTTTGCAGCCAACTGGGTAAAAATCAGAAAATTCTGAGAAGATTTACTTGGGAAAAACAAAAATAATTTAATCTGAAAACACAGTGCAAATGGAGTTTAAAATGTATAGTATTAATATAGGTATTGAAGAATATATTTAGATTCCTTTCATTATATGTGTTTTCTTGGAAAATGATAGCGTAGGTGGCTAAGCAATAGGGCTTAGCTGTAGCCTTTCAGCGCAGCTGCAACAAATAGGTAGTCTACAGTCTCTATTAAAAGGAAATAGATATTGATGTAGGAATACCTGAAGATAATGAGACTGATTTCAGTGGGAGCTGGAGTAGACCATTTCTATGGTTCAGCTGAAATCTTTACTTTACCTCATAAGATGCATTTCAGTATCACATACTTGCTAATGACATTGGAAGCTGTTACTTTTTTATAGGTTAGTTTAAAAGAGAGCAAACAGAAAAGTAAAAATGTCATAAAAATATTCAAAGAAACTTAGTCAACCCATAAAATAGATTTAAAGCTTGCTTTTTCTTTGCACAACATTAACTTGTTCTTTCATCAGTAGACACAGGGAATAACTGCTCAATAAGGGCATCTTAAAAGAGAGGTAATCCAGGGGAAAGACAGAGACAGCATTGTGGTGATTTCACTCATCTCCTTATTATTACTACTGACAGGGAACTGAATTTCTCTTTTGCCTGAAGCCATACCACCTGAGGTTCTAATCTTGTCAGACTTTATGTGCTAAGCATGGTTGAGAGAGCTCTAAGGAATAACAGGTACTGCAGGAAACGGTTATTCTTCCTCTTGACTAGTGACACTTCCAGTGCAGCTTTCCCTCCCAGTGACTTAATACTTTCAACAGTATTACAGTGATAGTAATAGTATATAATACTAATAGTATATAATAGCTTCTGTGATATGATCCAGGAGATAGGCGAGCAGACTCAAAATCAAAAAATATCAGCTTATCTCATAGTTTTGCCCATTCTGCCTGGTTGGAGAAGCATCAGGAAAGGACAAATCAGCAGGGGGATCAAGGACAGCCACCCATGGGTCCCATCATGCACTTGCTCAACTCCGCTCCAGCATGCTGCATAACTGCATGATACACCCACTCTGAAAAGCGAAGATTCTGATATTAATCTGTTCTTTTATTTGGTACAACTTTTAATGAATTTACATACAAGTATAGACTTCCTGCACCATGATCAAATTAATCAAAATATTGACAAACGAGAGGTCATAAAGTGAACTCCAGCTTTGGGCAAAGGGAAAGAAGATTGAATAGCTGCAATATTATTTCACTTTTTTTTCTGCATTGCTATGATGGATATTAGAAAAGAGACTTTTAATGATATCGATGTTTTTCCAGTGTGGCAAACAGTGATCATATCTGTTTATGTTTTAATGGGTTGATTATGTTTGACAAGTAGACAAGTTCTCAGAAACCTTGGTCTGAAGCCAGGGGGCTTCAGGAATATGAGGGTCTGAAGCCAGGGGAAGAAATATGAGGTATTCAGTTTCTTGGACTGGGATTCTTCCTGGAATCATTGACTGTGATTTTTCTTTCTCCCTTTTTGTTTTTTTTTTTGTGTTCCCCAGTTTGCCTCCATCATCATCTTTGCTGCCATACATTTTATCAGGTCTTATCTAGATTCTTTCAAGAAACACAGCATTTCCTGAAAACTGTAACAAATTAATTGCAAGACTCTCATGAATCCTACTTTGGATTTCCATTTAACCTTAACACCAGACTTAATTTTTACCGGTGGATTATAAGGCATCTGAGAAATGCTCAAATGGTTTTTTCCACTAGTTTTGCCTTCAGATCAATAAACTTAGTCAGAGAGGCTGTTATAAACAACTAGAAGGTATTTAAAACATCACACTTTTTCTTGCAACAATTATCTATACTCAGGCATGCCCCACTACCCCAACTTCTAGGCTTTAATAGGGTGGTTGTAAATCTAGAGTTCAGTGGAGCCAAACCTCAGTTCTATTGATGGAAATTAAAAGTGAACCTGATCCACTGGCTGACCATATTTTCTCTGGCTTGAGCAGCCCTCCCATTTTTAGGTCATTTCCTTAAGGCTGATGAATCTCATGTAATCCAGGAAGGGGGACAAATTTTACCAACCATCTCCTCCATTCCCACGTTATTCATTTAATCATCATTACCCTGTATCTACCAGTGTCTCAGAGACACTTTGGCAGTTAGCTAAGACACCTTCACTCTTCCCTTTTCTGAGCTGTCTTTTTGGTTAAGTCATTGACTCAAGTGATGTGTCATGTCATTTGGTTACTTGTCTTGTATTATTTGACTTCCTGTATTCATTATTCTAATATTTCATGAAAAAATGTGAATTGCAAGGAAGATGCAAGAAATTTTAGAAGGTTTTATTAAAGCATATAAAAAGTAAGGAGTATATGGGCACATGGCAGACAACATACCTTTTTTATATTTGAGGCATAGAATTCTTGTCATAGTCTAACCAAAGACACAATTAGTCTTGGCACCCCACAGTCATTACCAAGTCAAAACAATAAATATTGCAATCTCAATACAGGATCCAGTAGAGAGTCTATAAAATCCACAGCTGCATAAATTGTTATACCAAGTTGTAGGTACTGAATGAAAAGTTCTGCATGTGAGAGGACTCAACACAGGATTTGAAATGCTCTGCATAAGGTTAAGAGTATTCAACCTCAATGACTTGCTGATAGAGCTGGGCAATTAGGAGTCAAAGGTTGGATGTAGACGATAGTTATGAAACTAACATCTATTAAGACAAGATAGAAATATAGCTGCCTGGAGAGAAAAATAAAAAAGAAAAAAAAGAAGGGAAAAAAAAAAGAAAAAAAAAGAAGGAACAGGATATAAAGATAAGCCTGTTTTCCCAGAGTGGGGTCCTCTCTAAGATGGAAAAGTTGCATAAGAAATGAGTCCCTTGCTAGAAAAGCACCTGAAGGATGTATGAAACAAATAATGGAAAGACAGAGAAGCTTTTCTTGCTATACTTGTGGGAGAGGTAAATATTAGTAGATATCTATTACTTTGTGCCCAGTTTTTTCCAATATTAGGAAAGTTGTTATTTGCATTGAATTTTTTAAAAAGAACTTTCACTTATTTTTACCGACTGAAGCCTGTGTTAAAGGTGATGTAAGTGCAAGTCTCAAAACCAAAGCTGTGACAATCCTCAGAAATGGGAAGCTGAAAGCACTCAGTGTCACAGAACCCAGTACCACAAAACACTGTGGTACTCACGTGACTCCAAGTTACAGAATTAATCTCATAATCCCATTGTGGCTGGTTCCTTTCATACTTGTATTCTATTTCTCATCTTTCTGTCAAGCACTATCAAATACCTGGGGCTTTGGAAAAACTGGTTATTAATGTAGAATATTGTGATGAAGTAACTGAGTAAACACTAAGTAAATCTTGTTTTGTTTAGCCATGCACAAGTCCTTGAACAGGGTTGCTTACAAACAGCATACTGGAAATGCTACTTTCTGGAAATCTTGGTTTTCCTATTATTGTCTGGCGGTAATTCTGCACAATATATTAACTGAATATAAAAATTGTAATGAAAGGGAGGTGTGGGTGCAAAGCAAAATTCTCTGCTGCCTGCCTCAGCTTCTCCCTCCATAAAGCCTAGCACCCACTCCCCTGGTTGAAGCATGTCTTCCCAACACTGGAACCTTGTTCTCCTGCTAAAAAAAAATGTAGATGTTTATGTAACACTGCCACCTGGTGCTACCTGCCAAAACAAAAGCTTTAACATGGAATGATAAAAACCAACCAACCAACCAAAAGGAATCAACATATTTTATGACATTAAGCATATGATAATATGTTGTTTCAGCCCTTGTACTCCGCTATACCCTTCTTTTCCATTTTTTTTCCGTTGTGATTTACACCGAGATCAGGTTTAATTGTGATTTATTCTGAGAGAGAATTGCTGTTAGTTTGTACTGAAAACATACAGGATAATCTCTAAAATTGTGTAAATTATAGACAGTCCTATTAAACTAATAATTATGTTTTGTGTTATTGCTAATATCTGAAATATTTTCATTACAGGCCCTAATATCTAGTCACCAATTTAAAAGTATATAAATGTTTGTGTGCTACTGAAACAAAGGTACTGCAAAAGTGTTTTAGAAGCAAAGCACAGTGTGAACAAATTCAGAAAAAATCTAGTATCAGCTGAAAACTGGGACTTTAGTTAATTATTCTACTATAGTACCTTCAGAATAGGTCATCCCAAGCAAGGGAATAGCAAAACAAAGTGGCATAATAAAAAGATTTCTTTATAAATTTTTTTTTTTGCTAAATTTCTTCTTGCAAAGGTGATTTCCTTCTCAAGTCAGCCACCCTGGATTTATTTTTTCACTTATTTATTTATTGTATGTATATATATACACATACACATACACACACACACAAAATAGATGCAAGAAAAGACCATCAGCCATTAAAATATTATTACAACTCCTATTAGCTCGACAACCCTCTTGACCTTCCATGGAAGCATCATCTGAAACACGGGAGGTTTTCTTGCTTTCAGCCTTGGCTGTAATAACATGAAGCACAGAAATACTTCATTCTAGGCACCAGATGGGCTGGTAAGTTTGTTCTAGTGTCTTGCCACCAGCTTGCAGACACAACAGACTACAGATAACTGTCGCTAAAACAAAAATACTTATTGGCTTTCAAATGATTGTATCAAATCTGTTGCTGCAGTATGTTTCTATTTGTCCATAATTGCACTGAACCTTTAGTTCTTGTAATTGCAGAGGCTTGAAAGGATAACATAATAGGGTCCTCCTGGGCCATGAGTTTGTGCTCTGCTGTCTTTGTTTGTACAATGTTCGTCTTGCATGGCATCCGTCTGAAATGAGCAGTGCTCATTAGAAATGGCAAAGACATATTGACTTTAAAATAAAAGTTCTTCACAGAGGTATCCCAGCAACTTCCAAGTCCTGAAGGTTGGGGTTTTTTTAACCTTTGTGACAATTTTCCCTTGCATTCACTCTATTGCTTTGCTCTTTTTGAAGACAGGCACCATTTCCCCACCTATGGTGGGGAGTCTCACTTTTGTCCTCATACAGAAGAAGAGTCAAATAAAGGTCTGCTGTGGAAGAACCATCCACTAACAGCAGGTGGACCTGAGTAGGTTCATCAGCTGATATAAGCGCTAAGAGCCAAATCACCCAGATTTGATCATGCCTTGTCTGCTATTACCCACTCCCAAACTCAAAGCTGATGAAACAGATTAGAAAACCACCATTCTTCAATGAAATCAGTAGCCCATATGTCTAAACTCCCCTTTTTGAGCTCAGGGGGGATAATGATTATAACATCTTCCCTGGAGATAAAGAACTGGATTCTCCATTTTTCTTCACTGGGACTCAAAGCCAGGAATTCAGTGTCAGGAGAGCCTGACACTGATTGTGTATTCTTAACTCCCTCTGGATTTATACCAGCTGCAGTGGCCCAACTTCCAAGCATTTTCCTTTCGCTTAGAGGCTTTATTCCTATTTTCTATTTTTTTAATGTCTTCCAAATTTTCATTATTCCTATAAATGGTTGTTTGCTGTAGGATTTTTTTTTTCCCCATTTGAACAAATGCTGGAAAAACACACTTATTTTAAAACAGCATTAGGAATTACAAGTCACATTTGGTTTATGTGATTATTAAAATAGACTAGTCCTAAAGCTGAAAATTTAGGGGAAGAGAGAAAAATAACAGACAAGGTTGAAAAATGGGTTATTATTCAGGGATCACAGACCTCTAAGGGCTAATCATTGACTGCTTTTATTATGCAAAACGGCATCTGGTGTTCAGCTTCCACATTTGGAATAAGTGTTGTCTAATGAACCTGCTATTCTACACATGCTTTCTACTTTTAATATCCTGTTAAGCACACTGATGGCTTATCTGCAGTAAGAATCAGAGTTTTAAAAGGAATTAAATGAATCCATCCAAAGGTACAGAAATGTAAATCCGGTTATTAGTTAGGTCATTGACAGCATTAGACTACGCATTAGTTTGCTTTTTTTAGGAAGAGCAAGAGATGCACAGATGTGAAAGGGGAAAAGTGTCACAGTTTTGACTTACTTTCCTTTCAGTCTTTGCAGAATGGCCTGTGGTGCTTTGTACACGGAAAGGCAAGGAAATCCAATCCAGTGGGGAAAGCCTAATTAAAGACAAAGACTGAAATGCCATTTTTCTTCAGTGGGAAGGTTTTTTTAGGAGATCTGTCGTATCCGGTAGAGCCATTGCAGGGGAGACAGGTAGTGGCATTGGTTGTGGATTATGTGATTTTATAACTCCAATTAAGAGCTAACATATTTATCCTGGTTCTGGCCTCCTCCTCCCCTTTTCCTGCAGTACAAGGTGTTGGAGAGCAGTGGTGAGAGCCAGGCAGGTCTCTTATGTAGGACAGTAAGGACATGAGCTGTGTATGAGGCAGATGAGCCAAGGCCAAGACTTGGAAGGGATATGGCCTGGAAGTTCATGGCTTGCATGTTACATGCTGCCAAGAGCATCCAGAGTGTAGGAAGTATGGGTGTGTCTCCAGCATGTACTTGCTTGCCTGTAAATGGGGACGGCTCTCAGGAACCATCTCATGGAACAGTAGAGACAGGCCAGGAAAATGCTGCTGGGCTTCGACATTGTCCTGTGAAAACAGACAAACTTATCCTTGGCTCACTCCAGGAACCATTCTATTGAGCATGTACCTGATTACTTACTGGCATGGTATGGGTTTCAGGCAAACAAAAAAAAAGCCAAAAGATACAGTGCACAGCTTGAGTTTGCAAGTTACAGGATGCAGGGGAGCAAAACATCTCATCTTCTCCCCACTGACCAATTTACAAAAGAACCTAGATAGAGGTCTTGAACTCTCAGTGGGATTCCTCTGACCAAGCGTAGACACCTAAATGTATTCATCTAATCGTGAACTGGTTATTTTAATGGGTGTCCTGCTACCAAGTGACTCAAATAGTTCAGCTGAATCCCCCCTCAAAACTGTTTATATCTCTCTGTTGACTACAAAGTAAGTCTCAAGTGGCTAGTTCAGATGTAGATGTCTACACTGCAGATGTCTAAAGTTAATGAGATGAATCTCAACCGTAAGTGTCCTACTCACTCGGGAACAGAAAAAGAGTTTGGAAGCAGCTTACTAAAATATACAAATGAAAATGTTGTTCACTTACAACACTTTAATTCCAAGTGCTCCCAGCAGCAAGAATGTAAAGATCTGGCAGAGAAATAGTTTCACCCCTCTTAAAAAGCACAGACAAGTCGACAGTAGTGTTGCTATTCTTGTAGCACTTTTGCTACATGCACAGCACTACTCATAGAGACAGGATTAGGCGTGGGGGAAACTGTGTGCAATTCTGACAGTTGTGGTAATGTCACTTGATGGGTTGAGATCTAATACATTGTAAAAGAGGTTGGCAAATTAGGTAAAATGACCACCATGTAATATGAGCTAGCAGAATTCATTTTTCTACTTACTTCTTCTTAGTTCTAGTTTGTTCAAAATTGAAGAGCTAAGAAATAATGGCTGCAGTGGTGTCTGGGAACTTAGTTTCATTTTAGATCAATTGCTATTGGTTCAAAATTATCTACACACTTGTGTTTTATTTAGTGGCCAACAGCTATTTTATTCTTAATTAGAGCTTTTATTTCATTTCATCCGTATTTCATTTTCATAGCAAATCGAGAAGATGGCAGATTTGTTATAAATCATTTTGTGCTTTGGGGAAACCGGGCTAAAGTTATCTACTTTTCCTTGAAATATATCATAAAAGACAATTCAGTTACTGATGAGGCATGAATGTATCTAATGGCATATTCTGTAAGGTGATTTGTTTTAATTCTCACAGTGGGACCTGTTATTACACAGTGGTAGAATGGGTCACTGCATTATAAAATTAAAGCTGATGCAAGGCATTCATTTCTAGCTTATTTGTAAATTCAAGTATTTGGGATAAAAATATGCTGACTATAGAGACAGTGTATGGCAACATGCACAGCAGTGGCAAATGTCTCTAATAATAAACAGCTGCGTGAGGTCAGATGTGAAGGAAATTCAAGGGAGTGGCACACTGGGATTTTGTCATATGTGCATTAGCCCAAATGAAGTCAAGGGAAAAGTATCTGAGGGTAGGAACAATTTCTATTACCAGAGGTTGCTCTTCAAGGGCAATTAAATGTGCTGGCTCATATTCATATTGCTGTGCCATAGGATGTGAAAAATTATCCAAAAAATTGGTTTTGATGGAAAGTATTACAATAAATTTGCTGAATTTTCAAAGTTTAAAACTTAATAGTTAATTACTGGATCCATGACAAAAGGATGGCTTTTCTGTTTTTTTGTGTTGGGTGCTTGTGACTTTCATTTCTGCTCTGTGAAGGGCCACAACATTCTGTACCAAAAAGCATTTCAGAAGCACATCGTTTGTTCATGTGTCCATCTGCTGGTCCTTACCTCAACTGGCAGGACTGGATTCTGCTGAACATCTCTGTTCAGTTTCCACAAAAACGAAAATAAGAACCTCACAGCTCAGTATCTTATATAGTATTATCAGGTCCTGTAAATGTCACACAGGAAGATTGTTTTAGGTAATGTTCAAAATTAGTGAAGACACTGATTTAATTTAAATCTTTCATCTGACCTCAAAGAGCCAGATCCTTTGTCTATTTATCCAAATTTAGTCATTTTTTCAATGAATCATGGCACAAGACATTGGAAAAAAGCTATCCTTAGAGTCCATTTTAATTATTGTCTGCTACAATATCTTGTGTTATCTATGTCCCCACACAAAACGTAACTTTTATCGGCAGCTAAAATACTGTACTTTATATGGAATTGAAAAGTAAACTGAATTCTTGAACAGACTCTCCACTCTCCAGAAAGTGAATCTTGATTTTAAGTGTCATCATTACTCAGATACTAAAAGACAGAGGTTATCCTTTGTCTTCTGTAAGAGCTTGCTGCTATTAAGTCCTATACTGGGATTGCTAAACACCAGGAATCATTCAACTTCTGATATTGTGAGCTCTAGGAATGAGTAAAAAAAAAAGAAAGGGGTTTCCAGAAGTACTTTTTTCCTGCCTTTTTACAACTCTGGAGAAGAAATAAGTGAAGTTGGGCTGAGAAATGCAGATGTTACTGTAGTCTGTGTTATATCATAGATACTAGTCCATCAGCATCATTCTGAGACTGGAAGTAAAAAGGTGAGGGTAAGGCCCACTGTGTACTATTAGATGGTGGTTTTCCACAAGTCACCATGAATTTTCCCCAAACTGGTCATAGGAAATTTGGCAGACTCATCACATTTAAACTATGAATTCTATAATTTCTTTATTTTACATGTGTGCTGGAGCAGCATTTAAAGTCAGCATTTAAAATGTGTTGAAAACATGACAAACAAAAGTGTAACTTTAAAGCCTTTAAAGGCAACATTAGCATCACTTTATTCCACAAGGCATACTATTATCTTACTCTTCAGAAGAGTGCAAGAATAGGGCTGTAATTCTGTAGTTAAAAGCAAGATGTTAGGAAAGAAAAATCAAATTAACAACTTGCCTATTTTTAGAACTGGCAAGTTCTACATATTGATTAGGATCAATATGTACTGTGCAAGTACTAGCGAGAGAATAGTTACTTATTATGCCGCCATTTACCCATTTACATATTACCCTAATTATATTCAGATAATTTAGCTATATATCAACTTGTACACCGTTTCCTTAAGGCAAAAAATCTGAAGCGTTTATTCACCTGCAAAATATTGCCAAACCTCAGAGTAGGTCTGTATGTTTATATAGACATACCCATAAACATGCATATGTTTATATGCAAACGTAGGTATCCAGGGAACCACAATACAAGGTTGTTCAGATTTAGGTCAATGTCTTTCTGTTCATGATTTTTGTTTTCTTCTTTTTCTATGTCTCATAGCAATCAGGACTGTACTACCCTGGTGTGGCTTCGTGTCCAACAAAGCTGACTGCTGAAGAACAGTCTCCAGTGCTATGGTTCAGTAGCAACATCACTGTGCAATCCAAAGCCCACATGCACTCCTATCTTTTAGGGTAAGGAAGTGAATATTTTATGTCAGATTCTTAGAACGGAATTTTTCATTAATGTCAAACACCAACAAAGTTTTCTCCTCTTATGACACCTATTAAATAGCAATGCTATGTTGGTGGCAGCAGCCAAAATTCTCGTGAAAATAGTTTTATCATTAGCATACTGCGCTATTGGGCTCACTCCATGCAGCTGACACTTAACTAATATATTTCCTAATTTTCTTTCTCATTTATCATTACTTCATTATGATAAATCGTCAAGTCACACAGCTAGAGGTGGGAAAGATCTATGTGATCATTAGTATAGCAAAATTTTACTTCCTTTCTTCCACCTAGCTTTAAATAAGCTTGAAAAGGAACTTCTATCCGTGTATTTTGAGAGCTACAAAACATTACCGACTTCTCAGTTTCACTCTTTTAATCTTGGCAGGGGTTACAGTTCTTAGCACTACAAATACTTTACAAATTATCTCTCCCTTTCCACATGAGATTTAAAGTGTGAGAAGTGAGGTCTATTCTCTTTCTCACCTTTTAATCAGGGGGAACCTGTAGAACAGCTGTGATTTCTCAAATCTGAAAATATATGCAAAAAAAATTCCTAATCTGCAGTCCTTCACTTCAATTTTGTCATATGATTTCATTACTAAAATCATACAAATTTAGATTTTTTAAATTCTTGTCAAGTTCACTTATTGTCCTATTGATTTCTGCTATCATTTTTTTCTGTGGAAGTTTTTCTGCCTTACCTAATCTTTGAAGGTATTATCACCTCTTCTAACGTTCAGTATCCCACTTTGCAGTTCTCTCCAGTAGACTGCAGGAAATGAAAGGAGGGAAGTTACCAGTGATGACAACTATCTCAGAGCCGCAGATAGAAAAACTTTCCTTTCCCATTTTGAATGAACTACCTATTTCTGCCTATTTTATAGGTACCTGTGCTGGTTTTGGCTGGGATAGAGGTAATTTTCTTCATAGAAGCTAGTATGGGGCAATGTTTTGGATTTGTGACCAAAACAGTGTTGATAATACAGGGATGTTTTCGTTACTGCTGAGCAGGGCTTACACAGAGTCAAGGCCTTTTCTGCTTCTCACACCACCCCACCAGCGAGTAGGCTGGGGGTGCACAAGAAGTTGGGAGGGGACACAGCTGGGACAGCTGACCCCAACTGACCACAGGGGTATTCCACACCATGTGACATCATGCTCAGCATATAAAGCTGGGGGAAGAAGGAGGAAGGGGGGGACGTTTGGAGTGATGGCGTTTGTCTTCCCAAGGAACCATTACACGTGACGGAGCCCTGCTTTCCTGGAGATGGCTGAACACCTGCCTGTTGATGGGAAACAGTGAATTAATTCCTTGTTTTGCTTTGCTTGCATGTGCGGCTTTTGCTTTACTTATTAAACTGTCTTTATCTCAGCCCATGAGTTTTCTCACTTTTCCCTTTCCAATTCTCTCTCCTATCCCACCAGGGGGGAGTGAGCGAGCGGTTGTGTGGTGTTTAGTTGCCGGCTAGGGTTAAACCACAACAGTACCTGACAGCCTGTCTGTTTTTTTCTGAAGCCAGGTCATCTAACAGGTCAATCTATTACTACCCTGAATTGAGTCTGCTTTGTGAAATTGTTCGTTGCACTGACATATGTGTTTGCAGTCATTCTCTGCTGGCTCTCCTCAGTTTCACTTACATTTTCTGGAAAAAAGAAAAAAGAGGGAGGAAAAAACCCATTATTAGGTTTAGATACTCACTGTATCATTTTCATGCCCAGAGAATGAAAACTGCTTTTCACATTGCAAAGAAGAAATACTGCTTTATGAGGAAGGCCTCATGTAAACCTCTAACTTTTGTTTCAGACTGTTGTGAAGCCAAAATGGATTCAGACTAGAGCACACCGGTAACAATGAAATATGTAGATAGGTTTTTCTTTTAGGGTATCAACATCTGATCTTTTACTTCTCAAGCCCTTGGCAGTCTATGGAAGCTTTTACAAACTTACTGTAGTTACATATATTAAGATGTTAGCATAAATGTTCAAATATTTTTAATGTGCTTTTCATTGCTAATAAATCAGATACTATATGAGGTACAGTTTTCTCAGCATGATCCTACACTCTGTAGCAAATGACATCTGTCCAGACTGAGAAGACTACAACTTACATATCTATACCAGAACTCTGTAGTTAGTGGTAAAAAACAGACAATGCAAAGAGGTATTCAAGTGAACTGCTCTCTAGAAAAACCTGTAGGTCTCTGAGGACAATAAGGGAAGCTCATAGGTAGAATTTTACATAACAAATATCTCAAGTCAGATTAGATGCTTCTCATTGTAAAAAGCCACGTGTCTCCATGCTTTTCAGGTTAGTGTTGGATTCTCTACTGTTGGCTCATCCTAAAGATTTCTGTAGCAATCTACTCTTCAAAATTGTGCAGCAAGATTTTCTCCAGCGTACTGTACTCTGAAGCAGGTGTTATCTTTTGCTTCAGTTCAATATGCACCATTACAAAAGCTCCAAAGCATAAGCATGGAAGGTTTCCTCCCTCCACCCCTTTAAAGCACAGCTTGTATTGCAAAAGTCTTACCATTTTAATAAAATAGAGAACAGTGACGTGTTTAGTACAAAGTCCCAAGACTGGCAGCTGTAAGGTAAATCAACATATAGCTTGTTCAAATCTTCTCCCTGAAATATCCTCTAGAAGGCTTGATGGAGAATGACTTGTCTGTCTTAGTAGTGCTCACCTCATTTCCAGTAGCATTCTCTCATCCTATTCAAAAAATAGATTAACTCCATTTAGAAAATCATAAGCTATGAATTTTGCTGTCAACAGCAATGCAGGTAATTGTTAGTTTTATGCTTCCTTCATAGAACCAGATGATTAACATCTGGCTGCAAAAGATCCATACAAACTAAATGTAGATGAGATATAAGTAATTTCGGGCTGACAAAGTTTTCTGAGGAATTAATCTAAACCATTACTTCATATTGAATGTAATGATCATGAGGTGATTGACTGACACAAATGAATAACTCAGTGAACCTTCTCCCTCACAAGACTGAGTTGGTTATCATTTGCCCTTCCCCGATCACAAGTTTCTTTATCCTTAATCCTTTCTCTCTATCCAGAATCAAAGCAAATTTTTTAAATTCCTCCCTTAAGACTTTTTAAAGTACAGAATCCTTAAAAGAAGATTGATAACATGGAGGGTTCTTCAGTGCTATAATACCCATGTCTTTTCTTCTTGCCTTACATCTTTGGAGCTTTTCCCTTATATTGTAGGCCCAAAATGTTATGCCATCTCCATCAACTGTCCTGTGTTGCTTCCCAGGTAGCCTCACAGTCATGTGGTTCTTTCCTCAGCCAGAGGTTCTGAGCACTGGGCCATTTTTCACAAAAGAAACCTGCCAAGAACAGTGCTAAATAGCTAGGGGGAGTACAACTCTGCAGCACTTCATAACTAACATATCTGCTGTTTAGTAGAACTTAATTTGGAGTAAGATTTAGCTTGTTCAGAGGAGGGAAAACAGTTAATAGCTGTGCTAATCATCTGAAATAGATATTGAATATGTCCATAGAATGAACATGCGTTCTGATGCTTTGTAGGATATAAATTATGGGTTCTTTGCTTCAGGGCCTTTCTGGTATTTGAAGCAATTGCAATAATGGATATACTAAGTTTATTCCCAGATGTTGCTCCAGTAAAGACAAATGCTAATTGAAAAAAAAAAAAAAAGATAGCCAGCCAGTGGAATTAACACTGTTAAAATGAGCAGAATTTAGTCAAAATCAGCAAATCCCAAATTCACAGACACAGGTAGACGAATGCTGAGTATAGCAGGAGCCAAAAGCTCAGCTTTTAGCTGTTAAAGTGGAATTTATAATCCTCATTTAGGCGTTTAAGCTAGAATTAGACTTTTTCCATCTTCACAGCCTGAACCTCTACATAGCCAGGACAGCAATAGGAAGACAAACTGCAAGTGTGCTGCAGTTTGCAGTAGTACTCTTCCCATGCAGAAGGATAGCCCTGGGTTCTTGTCTATGTTCCGGCTGCTTTTGCACCTATCTGATGTTTCTTTCCTTACTGTAAAACACATAAACAGACTCTGGAGCAAATATTCATCATGCCTGTCATAGTCAAGTAATTTCTTTGATGTGGTTGGCAAATCAAATTCTTTCTTGCATGTTCACTCCCTGACGTCCTGGAACGATAAATTTCTCATTCCTTGAGAGACTTGGGCCAGCTTCAACAGTGGTGGTGAAGGTTGACTGTGTTACATTCACAGCTATACAACATCTGTGTCTGGATCACCAGCTTCAGGTGAACTTCTGATTACAGAGATCATTATGGTTAGTGATCCTTTTTAAGGATCTCATAGTGTTTACAATTTAACTATAAGTATCCTGTATGATACTGGGCAAATCTTTTCGGGTCAGCTGTTCAAGGATATTTAGATTCTTAGTGAAATCAGAAGTTATGTGAGATTCAGGCAACAAAGCTGAGAATATCAGTTTTGTCTTTCCTGTGCTTCCCTTTTCCACGCATAGAGATGGGACATAACATTTTCCTCCCTTGGGGCAAGACATAAAGGATGAATACATTACAAATTATGGGGCACTAAGATATCATAATGATAGAAGTTGTTAAAGAACTTAGCCTGAAGAGCTTTCTAATGAACAAGTACTGTTTTCATTAGTGACTTAGAAGATAATGTTTAGATTAAGTTGTTGTATCTCAACTATCAAGGATAAATTGGGAAGTGTAAGTCAGTACCTTCCCCCATCCCCTTTCATGTTTCTGTCTCTAGACTAGTTTTAACAAGTTGTGAAAGCTCTCCTGAAAGGTCATGAGTATTCAGTATGTCTTAGGAAAAATCTGGTATTTTGCAGGTTGCCTTCTTGTCGGTTTTCTGACAGTGATGAAACAGTGTCAACCTGGAAGAAAATGCCAAAAATATATAACTAAGACATTTTTGTTGTTGTTCAGTACTCTTGTCTGTTCTTTGCATGTCACGTTGGAAGAAATGTCAGTTCTGCATGTTTACTGTTAGCAGCTCTCTGTCTTTTATCTACTTTCCATTTCATGGCTATCATTTTCACTTGTCAACTGTGGATATGCACTAAGTTCCCTTCTACTCTTCTTTACCAGTCATATGATATTTCAGCCTCTACACATTATAACTTACATATTTTCTTTTGTTCTGTGATTTAATGTTTCTGATTTCAAAGCAAACACACTGAAAAACAAGTCCTTTCCTCCCTTCCTGCTTACCACTCCCTCCTCTTAAATCTATGACAGCAGTAATAACATGAAAAAAACTATAACTCCTTTTTTTTTGGCTGAAAACATCTCAGCAATGTCAGAACAGTGAGATTTTTTTCTATTTAAAACATTATGGTTCTTCATGGCCTTTGATTCATATTGAATGCTGAATTAATAATAACTTCATATATATCCATTCTTTTCTCTTGAACAGAGCTATGAAATAGTCTCTCATACTGCACTTGAAGCTTAAACCTAACTGATACTGAACACTTTCTACTATCACTTTCTACTATCACTGCTGATGGAAAGAAAGTTTGTGGAAGCAGTTTGCATGAGCAAGAACTTAAAGCTTGAAAATCAGGGTGACTTTGGAATACCAGCCAGCCTGTTATTTTAGTACAGTCTACCTATTTGTGACAAGTTCTCTTATGTTATCATGACTGCAGTTTTGGTCAGGTAAGGCTCTCATCTGAATATGCCTTAATTTAAGAAAGACAGTGGACTGCAGTGGTAGGCATCTCATTTGAATGGCCTTCTTATACAGAACAGGATTCTGCTAACATTTAACAAGACTCTGGCAGAGCCGATCCTGATGCAAGACCTGTCTTATTGACAGGACTGCAAAGAAGGTCAGACTTGATGGGGGTAACTTTATAAAAGACAGGATATTATCGAGAAGAATGTCATCTACCATGTCTTTTGGGCATGGAGGCTGCAATTGATTTATTTTGGCTGAATGCCTTTTCTTTGAAAACAACACAAAGTGTTTGCAAATTTAATTATAATCTCATGCAGTGAAAGAGTAAATAAATATACAACCCAAAGTGATTTTTTTGACTCTCTGATTAGTTTAACTATTATTATTATTATTAATATATACAAAATGGCTGCATATAAAAACAATATACCTCTAAGACAAAATAAATAACATAACCCCCAGCACTTCAGAAACCAGAAATGATAGAAAATGGAAAAGATTGGGCATGCCTCTCCCTGTCCAAATGTCCCAAAAACTAGACTACAGATTAAATGCTAATTTTGTGCTAGATCATTTATCATATGTCTTCTCATAGTTTATAAAACCAGGATGACAGTATAAATATGGAATAAATTACATACTGTGTATTCTAGATAATGTTCCACCTAACCGCCAAGTGACCATGCCCGCCCCACATCAAACTTTTACATTTGGGTGATCCAGTAGCGCACCAATTCAATAGCAATGCTTGTGGGACTGTGGTCTTAGCCGGCTGCCTCTTCTGAGGACTGAGGATTGTGAATGGAGATGGCAATGGAAATCCACATCAAATCTGAAAAGCAATGAGAGGTCAGAGGGACCCTGGGATCTAGTCCTCCCTAGTTTAAGCTCTAGAGAAGACCATTCTCACTGTGCTGAAATCCTGAATCACCCTTGTTAGGCAGCCAGCACTCTGATTTGCTTAAGTACCCCCCATTCATCATGCTGAATCATCTTGCTAAGACAGATGCCTAATTTTTAAGGCATTTCAGTGCCTAAATTGGAGACTGAGCTTGCAGGCAGTTTAACTACCTCACTTGACCACTTCTTTAGTATTTATCCCATCATCTCAAAGTCCAGTCGACTTTCAGCTTACCTCTGCCATGATGATTTAACCTCCCAATTTTCCCTCAGGCCACAGACCTCAGGAAGGAATCACACTTTATTTAAATATTTGATAGTCACAAAGTAGAGAACTTAGAAAGGAACTAAGTGTGATGTACAAGGTACAAGAGGGCTGGTTAAGAGAGACTGAGGCCCTAGGAAAGGATTGTATAGAAGAAGGAATACCTGCAGACAGGCAGTGAAGGCAAAGGTATTTGTTTGGAGAAGTTAAATCTTTACTTGATTCAAATCAGTCCATCTTCTAGAAAATATATTTTTTATATGGAATATGACTAGATGAATACACTTTTTAACTGTGGGAGGGGCTGGGTCATGATTCTGCAGAGTAGTGAAGGAAAAAGAAATTAGACTGAAATAATCAACAAGGTTAGGAAATAAGGCAGAAAGAATACTGTAGAATAAGAGATGGATTTTTCATTGCTTGCCCAGGATCACAAATGAAATGAGGATGAATTTGAACCTGCACCTCCCGTGTCTGAAGCTAGAGATCTAGCATTAGTACCTACATTTCATTATTCTTTCTTTCTGCTTTATTTCCTAACTAGCAATTACATCATTCCTTTTTTATAATGAAAAACTCTTGCATATCTTGATTATTAAAAAACTCACTTAGTTTAGTCCCACCAATCGCAAAAGTAATTCATCTGGGGGTTTGTTTTTCTCCCTTCTGCTTGAATTTCTGAAGGGAAAGTTACTGTATTTGGGCCGTTCCCAATTTACTTATCATAACACCACATAAAAAGCTCCGTTATTAAACTTCATTGTTTTGTATGAAGATCTCACTCAGCTGAAACTATTACCATGTTTGGCTCAGATCAGGCTTTTCTTACTCCCACTGATTATTTCTGTTAATTTGTTTAATAGTCTGCCTTTGTAAAATTACACTTGACAGAATTATTTGATTTCAGGCTCTGGAAATATGTTTCATCTCCTTTTCTCAAATATAGATTGTTTATAATAATTTATGTCAGTTTTTCCAGACTAAATATTTCTTTTACCTTTACTATTGTGCAGAGCCTAAGGAAAAAATTCTTCACAGTTGGTCAAACACTGGAACAGGTTGTCCAGGTTGTACCATCTCTCCATCCTTGGAGACAGTCAAAACTCACCCAGACAGCACTATAGGCAATTTAACCTTGAATTAGTCCTCCTTTGAGAAGGGGTTGGACATCCCATAGGACCCCTAAAGGCCCCTTCCAAACTAACTGTCCTATGAGCCTATGATCCATGTTCTCAGTGTGAAGTCAATCTGAGACTTTCAAACAAATTTCTTGATCCTGTGTGATGCATATAGGCTAAACTTCTGCAAGCCGAAAAATATAGGCTTCTGTGGACAATGACTTTCCCATTTTAGACCTTTACAGCTATAAATCCCAGAAATACTGTCTATGGTGTAAGGTCACCGTCTATAGCTTCAGAAATACTGAACTGAAAGATATTGCTTCAGAGAATTGATAAATTGATAAATAAACCTATATAACTAAATGGAGTGTACTTAAAAGGCATAGATTTTTTTTAAGAGAGACATGCATGGCTTTTCCAAATCATTCTACAAAGATGCACAGTAGGAATCTGATACTCCATTAAGTTCTACAGGACAAACACAAGAAAAAAAACAAAGAAAAAAGAAAGAGAAAGAAACCCAAACACACAAAAAAATCAAATTTTAATATATTTTCTGCAAGAAAATGGAGGAGTTTAAAATAATCACAAGGGAAGGATATAAGACAGTGTTTCCTTCTTGGTCCATTTTCTCTGTTCATTTCCCTCATCTGTCCCTATAACTCCAAAGTGAGTCCTCTTTTTAAAACTTCTCAAACACGGTTTACCAAAGGAGTTAGAGTATCAAACTGAGAAAAGGCCTGGGGAGATTACCTGTTCATGAAGGGACCAGACTCAGAAAAACATGCAGCCGGAATGGATTACAACACAGGAGCTGGGCCATGGTAATGGTTTCCATCCTCAGTCTCAGCCTGCAGCAAGGGTAAAGGGGCTCAGCAAGTCCTGCATACTGCGCAAAGTGAGAACATGCATATGGACCAGGACAGGGACTCAGCTGAGGAATGGTCATTCATGGTTATGCTACTTAACTATGTGCTTGAGATTGTAAGCTGAAATTTTATTAAAAATCACAAAGCTTTGCTGACACATATGAATAAAACACGTTATTTAAACTACCCCTTTATAACTCTCCCCAGCAAAAGCTCTCCTGGCTAGGTATTAGGGAGATACTATGGAAGTGTTAAAATAAAACAAACCAAAGAAGTAGCCAGTAAAAACAATAAAAAATAACCCAAGTATGCCTTGTCTGGTTTTTTTCCCCAGTGAGCTGAAATAACTTTATATAGATAAGAACATTTCTCTGTTTCCATCTCTATATCTTCACTCAGAAATTTTGCCACTAAGTATTAATTAGCAAAATCCACATATTCACACCTGTAAACCAGATGTTGCTGAGCATACAAATGCAGCCACAGTAATTCACACATTGCTACCACATTATAGGCTACTAAATCATTACACTTTAATGCTTAAAAAAATAGTAAGATAATAATAGAAAATCTCTCAGCAGCTGTCACTGTGGCAGGGAAAAACACACCATTACTAGACAGCATTAGCAATCGACTAAGTCTTAGTGTCTTGGACCACAGCCAAAAAGCTTACATCACCACTTTTAGCTGTTCTTATCCTACAGTTTTGTTACTGTAATAATGTAGTTTACAACTCATCAGTATAGGAATTTTTTTTTTTTTTAATAAAAAAGGCTGAGACAGCAGTCTGAAATCCTCTACACACTATGGCATGGAGTCAGTTAATAATGTGACATGCAAATAGACAGAGCTAATCTAAAGAGACTGTTATTAAATTATACTGCATCCCCTGGTAGTGGGAACAGGTAGGTCTGAAGTCCCTATTGTGGTGAATTAAGTTTCATTTAATGAAACTGTCATTATTTCCCAACTTTATATGAAAAGAAAACTCCTACAGTTGTTACTGTAATAATGTAGTTTACAACTCATCAGTATAGGAATTTTTTTTTTTTTAATAAAAAAGGAGACAGCAGTCTGAAATCCTCTACACACTATGGCATGGAGTCAGTTAATAATGTGACATGCAAATAGACAGAGCTAATCTAAAGAGACTGTTATTAAATTATACTGCATCCCCTGGTAGTGGGAACAGGTAGGTCTGAAGTCCCTATTGTGGTGAATTAAGTTTCATTTAATGAAACTGTCATTATTTCCCAACTTTATATGACAGCAGTCTGAAATCCTCTACACACTATGGCATGGAGTCAGTTAATAATGTGACATGCAAATAGACAGAGCTAATCTAAAGAGACTGTTATTAAATTATACTGCATCCCCTGGTAGTGGGAACAGGTAGGTCTGAAGTCCCTATTGTGGTGAATTAAGTTTCATTTAATGAAACTGTCATTATTTCCCAACTTTATATGAAAAGAAAACTAAATAGATTGCTTCTGGGCACGTCACTGGAAGTAATCTCTGCTCCCTGAAAGTGACAATGCCCTGAACATGATTAACATTTTTAGATTTGTTAAGCAGCTCCCATAGCAAAGACTGAGGTTATTCCCTTGCTATTCCAATATCACTGATGACATTAGTAGTGCAGGACTATTTCTGAAAATACTGTCTTTAAGCAACTAGAATGAGTAATAAACATGCTGATTATCAGCTAGAAAGGAATGACTACATTTTATGCCTGAAGATAGGTGGAAACCTCGTCAGCCTAAGTAGATTATGACAGAGAATTAGGTCAATTTGCAGTGAAAGTGTTATAAAGCTCCTTTGTGATCTCTGCTATCAGAACCCACCACGAATAATCTTGCTGTTTCAATAAGCTTCTGCCTTTTCCTCCTGTTGTTCTTCTTCAGGGTTCCATCAATTTTATTCCTTTCCTTGATCAAAATAATCATGACAATAATTTTCTCCATATTAAAAATTACTATCTATCTATACACAGAAACACACATACAAAGAGAGGGGGATATATAGAGGGATATAAAGAGTTTTGAAGATTTTTCCTTTCAATACTGGAATTTAGTCATTGGCAGTGAACTATAAGGATGATTAAGTTACTCACAGCAGTATAATATGAATCTGTGGAACAATGCAGGGAATGTGGATAAATTACAATATAGAGCAGGATTCTAGAAAGGTTCAATATATTTACCTAGCTTGACATTTAGTAAAAACACCACAGCTAATATTCCTTTCTTTTTTTTTTTTTTCCTACTGGAATTGAGTAACTTGACATGGGGACAAGGTTTATAACATTTTAAGAAAAAAAGAAACCCGTAATGATGTATGGCCATTATGCATCAAGCTCCCAAGTGGCCTGATACCTCCCACCCAGCTTGTGAAGCAACCTAACTGATTAGTTACACAGTACAGAATGACATGCACATATAACGAGATAAAGCAGCTAAATTTACACATTCTGGACATCTTTTGGAATTGATGAACACCACTAATTAAATCAACTGCTGGGGACTCTTTTTAAGAAGCACTGGACATCCTTCTGAGACATTACAAAGAGCATTATTTGCAGAAGAACTTGTGTGCCAGAAGCTGGTGGTTAGGTCTCATGTGAGGGAAAAGAACAGCTTTCAACAGCTACATGAAAGCAGTTTCTCCAAGAATACTACAACTGTCACAAATGTTGTGACAGAAGTGATAAATCCACTTAAATAAAACTGGTGCCCATTAGTCTGAAACAAAAGGAAAACAAAAACTATTGAGCTGCATTCATTTTATGACTCACTGATTTCTGAATTGCTTTCCATTGTACTTTTTCAGTGATGAAATCCATGCTGATATCTGTGAATATATCAAAATTGCAGAAAATACAGCAATAGCACATAGCGTGCAGACAACGTGGGATTTTATTTCTGAAAATAAGCAGTATCTTACTCAAAAACTTCCCCTAGTGCCTGAAATAGGGCACTTCTATATAAGGTGTTAATTGGCATAAGCAGGGGCGTCTGGAAGGGGGCCATAGTTCACAGTCCAAATGAAATTCTATTTTCTATGAAGTCTGAATTTAAAACAGTAGTTGTAGTTCTGATTCTTGCTGTATTCTGGAAGACTCTACAGAGCCATCATAGTTACTTTTTTCTTTTCATTTCTGTGAGCTGACTATCTGGCCTGGTGTGACTTCCTAGCTACTCTGCTTTGAACAAAGAGGGCTAGTCTAGGAATCTCCTGAGAAGACCCCCTTCCAGCCTAGATTTTTCTATGCCTGTCTATCTCAGATGCACTATTCAGGACAAATCATACAACTTTGAGTACCAGAAATTAAGCATGGAAGTGCATTTTTAGGACCAGGATGGTGATAAAGGTCTTATTCTTCTAAGAGAATATGAAGTTTGCCAGGGATTGATGGAAAGATTGAAATGCTTAGTGCTTCACCAGGTCAATCCTAAGGTGTTATGAAAGCTATAAAAGCATTTTCAATCCATATGTATGTGTAAGCATGTTGAGTGCAGTTCATTTTGTTGGGAAATATTATTATTTTATGATTTTCTATCAACTTTATTGGTCATATTTAAATGAGTATATTCAGAAAAAAATTCTGATATTAGTTCATTAACTGTGTCCCAAAGAGTGGATAAATACCCATTATGTAATGGATAAATTTTCAATTTACTGCCATACCTGGCTTTTTCTTTGTGGAGGTAGCAACTTGTAAGTTACTGGCTGCTTTGAAAAATGGCTCCAGATGTAAGGTAAGCAATCACAGCTTAAACACGAGATATTTTGGCTCAAATTTAAAATGAAGTCTTTCGTTATTGTGTGTGACAGAAAATAACATTAGACCTTGCTTGGCTTGTTTAGTTGAGATCAGTTTCTTATATTATCAGTCATTAGCTTTATACCAACTTCTTGCAGAGTCATGAAGTATTTGTTTGGGTGAGAGAGTGCTTGCAGAATCTCATCGACTGCTAAGACACTTTCTGGAGATGTCACCTACTATGTATTAGAAGATTGCAGTTTTCGTGCATAATAAAGTTAAGTATTTGTTCCTCAGAGCAGATCCGCAAAGCATTGTGAAGACTTACTTAGTTTTGGAGTTAGAAGCTTTGAAGCATTTTTGGTAGGCATAATCTAACTATACATGGAGTTACCATAAACACATTTCATTTTATTTGGAAAGATTCTTGTCATCAACTATTAGGAAATACAGGGCAGGAAAGGCAGAGAGAAAGATCAGAGCAGAGAGGGGAACACCATGAGGTGCAATGAACAGGCAATAGCCAAACACAGACAAAACTAAACCTCTCTCACATGAACCTGCATCCAACTAAAATAATCAGTTCATCGATGTCTTCTTGCTTTTCACATTTCCAGTTACTATGAACAAAGGTGCAGTTGAATGACCCACAACTAGGCTAGGAAATGGATTGAAACTGGCTCTCCGATTTTTTGTTTTCAAGTGTACGTGGCTAAATTAAGAAAACCCTTTTAATCTGAATTGCTCAAGCAAGACCTGGTGGTAGCACAACACATATTTAGCTGTACAATTAGAAGTTTCAGGAAATATATACACCAGACACATTGCTTTGGTATTACATTTTGGTTATGTAATTTAATAGAATTTAATAGATGCTATTTACAGCTGCCTACATCCCATCTGATTTCTATTAAGTAGGCAAGTGGAAGCATCTCTGTCAAAGGTGAATCATCATTGTTAGGTTGGTGATGACATTACTTCAGTTTAGAACATTCATTTGCATCACTGCCCAACAGTTGTTCATGGGATGTTTTGTAACAAGATGGACAGTGGACAAAAATTCCTGGTCATATTCTGAGCAAATGTCTGCACAATGCTTGTTTTCACTGTTTCCAGTTTGTTCTTACTATTTCCAGTTTTCTTATGTCAAATTGATAGGAATTTATGCTATCTTTGATTACAGACATTGCTGTAAATATTCTGTAAATATTTTGATGGCAGGATCAATCCAAATGAAGTGCAAGACCTGAGTATCATTACTATCCCCAAAACAAAGCTTAGGTTATTCTTTCCCCTTTTTCCAGGATGAATGCAATTTGCTTCTGTCCTTCTTATCTGTATTTGTTTCTCCCTTACAGTATATACAGATATATGCATTGGAAAGTGGAGGAAACATGGATCCAGGTATTCACCAATAATTTTTACCCCTTCTCATTTTATCTGCATCAGAAAAGACTGCATCATAACTCAAAATTCTATCCATAATCCAAATTGTTGTCCACAATCCAAATTTGGATAAAAAGTCAAATCATAAAAAGTCCAAGGATGGTGGAGAAGAAATATCTCTGTTTTCTCACTCCAGCATCAAGTTTTTTCCTTTTATGTGGCAGAAAGGTCACACTGTAGGTATGAAGAAGTTTACACAGGCTGTAAATCTCAACTTTTAGAAGAAGGAATGGTAATAATAAAAAATCTAAGAATATCAAACAATAAAAAAGCAGAAAAGTTTAAGCTGCCAGCCTAATTTTGTATCTGCAACAATGAGAGTAATGTTTAAGGAGACCCTGTATGGAGAAAATTATGAATTATGACTGACATGCAGTCCTATCTCCAGGTTACCTTTATGACAACCTGCATAAGCAGTAAGCAGTAGGCAGAGATGGACAGAAAAGTGAATGCTCTTCTGGCTGCCTGCCATTCTCTGTACAGTGACTGATAATAATACTTAATCAAATTCCTATCTGGATAATAAAAAATCTAAGAATATCAAACAATAAAAAAGCAGAAAAGTTTAAGCTGCCAGCCTAATTTTGTATCTGCAACAATGAGAGTAATGTTTAAGGAGACCCTGTATGGAGAAAATTATGACTGCTATCTGACATGCAGTCCTATCTCCAGGTTACCTTTATGACAACCTGCATAAGCAGTCAGCCAGAGGCAGAGATGGACAGAAAAGTGAATGCTCTTCTGGCTGCCTGCCATTCTCTGTACAGTGACTGATAATAATACTTAATCAAATTCCTATCTGGGGTCTTTATCTTACACCAGTGTATGCAGTCATTCACTTGTTATTTGGATCACGTCTCCCTGTTGCTAGTAACAATCTGAAAATGATAATGTTTGCTGCTATTTTTATTTCTTTTCCAGGGAAAGATAGGTTTCTCCCTCCTTATCCTCCCCTCTCCCTCCCCCAACATACATATATTGGATTATTGGTCTTCAGTTGAACTCTATAACACTGAACAAGCTCCAGTCTTTTTCTTGCAGATTAATGTTTTAACAGAAATACTTCCTGTTTATGAAAATCGTGAATTCATATACACAGCTGAACTTGGCTACATAAGGGGTTGAATGTTTAAGAGGCATAAAAAATACTGGTTTACTCTTAATAAATTCTGGACACAGATAGATTTTGACAAGTAAACATCCCCACAGTGCTAGAAATGAGGCCTTAGTCAAAAGTGTATAAGGTAAAAGTCCTTGGGTAGCAAAGGTGGATATTTAGGAGGCGCATTTGGTTAGGCACTCCAGGATCTGTTTAAGGCTGTCACATTAACAGTCTTTTCTTCTCCACCTTGGTAGACTAACAGTCCAAGTTCTTCTTAATTGTTTTTAGCCATTCATGTGATTACGATAAAGGCCTATCTCAGTTCAGGCCTTCATTAGGAAAAAGACAGTGAACTATTTAATGAAATACAGTGTAAATGAAACCATACTAAGGCTAAGTATAGGTCACTGAGTGTGTTTAGAGTGAACTAGATATGCCCAGAAAAGTGAATTTTAAGTTGGCTGCTCAGTATGTTTTGTTGAAGTTCTGGGTCTGACAGTACTAACTTCTATTTATCACTACTCCCCAGTGACATACAGGGACAGATAGCTGAAGATCAAGTAGTGTAAATATCTCAAAGTCAAGGTTTAATGGAGAAATAAGGCTGCAGAAACACCCACTCTGCCTAGGATGGCAACAGCAAACCATAGTTTGCTCCCTTTCCTTCCACTTCAGTGCCCCTCACTAAACAAAACCAAGGTGGAAAGGAGGCGGCACACAACTTTGCAAAGTCCTTAGTTCCTGAAGGGGCAGAGAGCTGTACTGGGTTAATTTCTGGTGGAAACAAGATTCTGGCCTCACTTTCCAGTAATCGCATTTCACACTGGTTTTCAGAGCTCAATCACACAACAGTCCTTTGAAATTCCATTTGCACCAAGCACTTCTCAAACATTTAAGAGCACTGGATTTGTATCCTATCTAGAGTTGGGAAGGGGATGGCTGTTTGTGTAAGTTCTTACTTTTCTTTCATATATTTCACAATTAGCTGCATCTTTGGTGGGAACTGGCCCTGACCCTGAAGTTTTTCATGAAATGAGTGGAGGAGAAAACTGAATACACACACACGGCATCCAGCAACAGCAAGAGTGAAGAGACATATTTTTGGCAGGAGTGGACAAGCTAGCTGGGAAAGTCAACAAAACAGCGTGAATATCAGACGTGCCTTAAGCCAAACTTTAAGCTTGTTTAAGATACCGACTGGAGCAAGCTAGGTCCAGAGTCAGATTTTGAATTTTTTTTTCTGAATGTAAGTCACCATTTAAGGTTCAAGAGTCAATGAAAGGTCAATTCTGACCTCGGATTAAAGTTATAAAAAAATGACTTTTTATGAAAGATTTAGAAAAGGAAAGCAGAAGTCACAAATATCCAAAATATACAGAAGTGAAACAGCTTGTTTAGCTTTATTTGCCAAACCAGAGGAAACTGTGAAAGAGAAACAAAGATTATAAGATTTAAATAATAATTATTATGTTTTAAACTGCTCATTTGAGTAGTCTTAGATGGGTAAAAAGATGTAAATAAGTCTATACGTTCCATCTTTATATACTCCATAAAAAAAATAAATTATTCTAGAAAACAACCCAGCATAAGACAAAAAATTTTACTTTGTCTTTTTGCATTAATTTTATATCTACAAGAAAATTATTTTCCATTAGCAACATGCAAAGATGAAAGGATCTAATGTCTTCAATGTCAAAATAAGGTAGTAGTGCACAATAATAATCTCTCAGCATCGGTAACTTGAACAGAAAAATAACAAATTTAAATTAGTTAAAATATAAGCAACATCCCCAGTTCAAAGTCTTCAGGCTCTTTGACTGGATCATATCAACAAGGTTCCAGCTAAACAATTGTTATTTTTGAAATGCTTTATTTAGCCTATCACAATGATTTGATCTCTGGGGTTGTCTCTAATATTCTATAATACACGAAATGTCATTGGCTGCACTGAGATTTCATGGGTCAGCTGAGAAGAACACTTATGGAAGCTGATAATAGAAAAAAGTAGAAATGGAAATAGATGGAAATTAGCATAGGAGATGGCTGCCAAGTGCTTTGTAAGGATAAGAATCCTAAGAAGGTCATTCAAAGTCCGTTGGTGTGACACGAAACAGATGAGTTGGAGGTGAATTCATAAGGTAGTCAGGAGACTGGAGTCAGAGCTCAGCAAAGGAAATGCTACTAAATATCAATGATAAGAACTGACATTCGCATCAGTGGAAGCCAGCTGTCTGAGTTCAACTTGAGAAAGCACATTTGAAGGGAGAGAAACACCCCTGTGGGCACAGCCCCAAATTCGCCTTCAAAATTAGTTATTTAAAGTACATAGACAGAAAAAAAACATACAGCAATAATTTTATTACATCCAAATTATTTCTGTGTCTAAAATTAAACTAATATTAGTATTTTGTGCCCATATTTCATAACATTTAGGTAAGACTATATTTATTTTAACATCACTGATCACTACTTTTCATCATATATAGTCGCAATAAGATAAAAACCTAGAAAGTACATTAAAAGCTCATTGCTATTCATCGCTTTAATTTCAAGTAATAATTATTTTTGCATGCTGTTTAGCAATTTTGCAATAATTTCATTGCAGAATTTGTCATGTGTGTGGAAGAGTGTTCATTACCAACTATGTATGAAATGAAGCTGACATTTCAGACATTCCAAAGTAGTAGTAACCCAAATGTTAAACTTATGGCAGCTTCTCACTCACATGGTCTCTCCAGCAAGCAAAGTTTTGTAAACACATTGCCTTAAACTATTAATACATGTAACAGAAAAATGTATATATTTTACCTATCGCTTTGAAATTACAGTTTACCATTTTTGTGTGTATAATCTATGTATCTGCTTTCCCCCCCAACTTCTTACTTTGTATCATTCATAGCCAGAATATGTCCCTTTTTTATCCATTCTCATTCTTTCTGTATAAATACATAAATTCCACTCCAACCACCCAGATCAATGAGTTTAACATTCCCCAGGATGCATCTATCTCTTTCTATGGATTCCAGAATAGCTAATGGAAATTCTAACTTTGGTGTCTTTACAAGATTACTAAAGATTACTAAAGTTAAGTGAGGAGAATCCAAGGCCTAGCACAATAACAACAAGAGATCTATTACAGTAATTGTTTTACTCCATGATCATAGAATTCAGTGGTATTAGACTAAAGTAAAAGCAGCTCAAGTCGGTAAAAAAATAAGGCATCAATAAAAAAAATTGCAATAATTTGTTAATTAAATTGAAAATTAAAATGCAACATAAAGAGAAGAAGGTAAAGCAAGAAATACTATAAGTGGTGCATGTTAAATAACCATAAAACACTAATCCTGAAAAAAAAAACACCTATGAATTCATATCTAACAACTGGATAGATATCAGTTGCCATCACCAGAAACATCCACAGATTTTTCTTCTGAAATATTGCAGATGGATTTGATTACTTGTACACAGATTAATCTGTCTACATTAGTGCTCTGCCTGGGCAAATTTTAGTAAAACTATCCCCAAAGTGTATTTCCCCCAAGATGTGTTCCCCTTTACCACATCATTCCCCTGAATGTGACTTTCCATTATCCTTTAGTGATTTTTTGTCACCAGTTTATAAAGCCATACTCTGAAGGAGAAGTAATACTCTGGCAATACAAATGTCTGCTGGGGAGCAGAAATCTTTTAAGAAAAATATAAGTGGATTATTTCTTCTGCAAATGGTAATTGGTGGATTGGGTTAAGCAATTTAGTCCCAAAGAAATAGATGTCATTTTCCCAGTGTATTCCAATGGAAATGTAAATTTCTTCACTGTGTGGAAACATGTTAATTCATTAATATTATCTAGAGTTAATAGAGATTCGTTTATTCAAGATTTGTAGTAGACCCTATATCTTGAAAAATTTACAGACATTATTAGTAACTCTACAGTCCATTTAATGCAAAAGAGCTTTATATATTTTATCAACTTAATATTAAGAAGTCACCTCTGTCATCTTTTGCAGTGTTCTCATTTCAAGTAGAGAAACTGATAGCTGTGTAGGCTGCTCAGCAATGTAGTGTGATACAAATAGGAAAAGTAATAGAATGGGCTGAGACGGAGTAAGAAAAAAAACACATCTAATTGAAACAGCAAGAATTAAGTGAGCAGGATGGAATTTATCTCATCTGTGTTTAACCATTCTAGCCAGGCCATTAGAAAGCATGCTTATTCATCCAAGTAGTACTTTGTTCACAAATAATCAAGTCTACAGTTTCATGCCTCGCTGGAAAATACAAAGCTGATCTGATCTGTGATCACTAGTGTAAATAAAGAATAGCTTAATTTAACCCAGTTGTATTCCAGCAGTGTAAAGCCAAGTGAGACCCAAAGATCTCACTGAATTAGAGTGTCCCTAACACAGATCTCTGCTGTGAAAAAGCAGGTACACTAGTGTAACAGTCACTCAAATAGTCATGATTATTGTAACCACTTCCTGACCTATTCAGAATTTTCATTTTACATTCCTGTCTTCATGCTCATCAGACTCCAGTCTGATTACTGTCAGATGATTAATATGAACCTAGACTAAACACTAGCTTTCAGCTCTAAGTAGTCCTCTAAAAAATCCTGTATTTTCTCATAAAAAACCCTTAGTACCTCCTCTGCCACCAGTGTCCTACCCCAGAAGCTTGTTATATGACCTTCTCCTTTGTAGAAGTGATCTAACAGCTAATAAAATCTGAGGATCTTTTTTGTTAACCATAACGTGAGCTGCAATGATCTCTCCTGCATCTGAGCCAAAGCTAACTAAGATCAAATGGCCTTTGGATCAGCCCCTGAAGGAGAATGGCACAATTCAAGATATCAGTTGATCTAGATTTCTTACAAATACTATTGTGCCATGTCCAGTGCATGAGTTTCATACTAAGCAGCCTAAAATTGCAATTACATTTTATAGAAATTTTAAATTATTTTACATTATAAACTATAAAAATAATATAAAATTACAAAATTTTAAAACATACAAAAATACATAAATTTTATAAAATTACATTTTATAAGAGCTCTTATAAGGGCTATTAAAAGCTTTCTCAGGAAGCCCTTAGGTAACAGCTGGCTATAGATTGGAGAAGTGTTCTCTGGAAGTAGTGCTACACACTTGTCTCACTTTTACATGCATACAAGGTGTCCTGGTTTCGGCTTGGATAGAGTTAATTTTCTTCCTAGTAGCTGGCACAGTGCTGTGTTTTGGATTTAGGATGAGAATAATGTTGATAACACACCAATGTTTTAGTTGTTGCTAAGTGGTGCTTACACTAGCCAAGGACTTTTCAGCTCCTTGTGCCCTGCCAGCGAGAAGCTGGGAGGGGGCACAGCCAGGACAGCTGACCCAAACTGGCCAAAGGGATATTCTGTACCATATGACATCATGCTAAAACTGGGGGGAGTTAGCCGGGGGGCAGCGACTGCTGCTCGCTGCTCGGCTGGGCATCGGTCAGTGAGTGGTGAGCAATTTCA
>NW_008795017.1:6863818-6869560 GCF_000699145.1 Aptenodytes forsteri
GGGAACTGGCTGGGCATCGGTCGGCAGGTGGTGAGCAATTGCATTGTGCATCACTTACTCTGTATAATCTTTTATCATCATCATCATCATCATTATTGTTATTATTATTATTATTTTCCCCTTCCTTTTCTGTCCTATTAAACTGTCTTTATCTCAACTCACAAATTTTACTTTTTTTTGCCAATTTTCTCCCCCATCCCACTGCGGGGCGGCGTGGGCAGGGGGGGAGTGAGCAAACGCTGTGTGGTGTTCAGCTGCCTGCTGGGTTAAACCACAACACAAGGCATTCACACTGACCCACCATAGTAGGTAGGCCTAAGTTTTTTAAGGACCTATATAATTTTACAGTGGAAACTTAGGAATATCTTGTATTATGAACCATTGGAATAACAGTTTTGGCCTGAAAGGGCAATTTGGTAACTATGTGTACAGATCCAGCCTTTATACTCTTTACATTCATTTTTTCATCTGTAATATTGAGAGATTAATCCTGAACTACTGTTAGTTCACAGAGCGATAAGAAAATAATCAGGGAGTCTTCACTCAGCCGTTTGAAAATTTAAAAGCCTTATGTAAGTGTAAAGTCTAAAATGTATTACTGCCAAATACCAAAGCATTGAGGGATACATCTCCAAAACTCTGTGCAATGCAATAGTTTGAGTAGTAATAGTGACATTTTGAAAGGGAAGTATCTGGCTAAACATTGAATACATGGCAATGAAGGCAAATTTGGTTGTAAGAAACCTTGTCCATCACCAGTACACAGTCAAGAGCTTATTTAACTCTTGTTAAAAACTCTGGCCCTTACTAAGGAAAGAAAGGATTTTATTTTTTGCAATAAAACAAACTTTGACTATAGGCTTTTTCAGGTTAGTTTTTTTCCAATGATGTTCAGGTAGTTAATCATCTAAACACATACTTGAACAAAGAGTAAAATTATGTCTATAATGACAGAGGATGTAATTCAAACTCTTGTAGATAAACAAACATATATCTAGTATCTTTTTCTGTAAAGAATGATTAGTAGGATTATTTCATTTTGCACGTTTTGATCACAAAAAGAGGAAATGGAGGAAATTTAAGATCATTAGGCCAGATTCATTGCTGGTGTTACTCCACAGATTTCAGGGAAAATACACTTGGGGAGAATTTGACCCAGAAAATCTGAATCTTTTTGCATATAAAGAAACTGATTAAGGTCAACACCTGAAGGCAGGGCTGCTACACCACAAATTAAATTATTCCAATAGTTTTCTTTTTTTTTTTTTAAATTGTATTTCCATAAAGGAATTTTCTTAAAGTACTTCCACTTCCTGTTTTCTATTCAACATAAATATATGGAACCTTTAACTACAAAGAATGTTATTTCACAGACAGAAGAATACAGATTTTAACTTAAAAAAACTAAAATCATACATGTCACTCTTCAGCTCAGATGACGCAAAAATTTAAGATGCACAAAGCAGGAACAAGGACATGGCCCAGCAATTTCAGTCAAGCAGCTTTACCTTCCTCTTAGCCTGTGTGGGCCAGATCACAGGTTTGCACAGCTGTCCTGAAGCTAAAGGGACCGCACAGCTCTAACTCGCCTGAAAATCTGATTCTGTATAAACAAACAGGCACGCACACGCTGCAGATAGACCCAAAACATTTTCTTAACTAGTGTTCTGTATCTGATGGAAGAAATAATTAAAATTCAGTTCACATTAAATACTAATGGTTTATTAACCATTTTAAGCTGATGCTGCTGTTTTGGGGTTTTTTTGTCCTTCAAAGCTATGAGATAAGATAGACACTAAATAACAGATTCTGTAGATAGGATGGGTTTTCTTTCCTTGTAAATTAAATTTTAAACAGTTAAACATTTTTTTAATCTAAAATCTTTTCTTTAAAGGTGTAACTTAAATTCTCGTTATAACTGCCCTTTTGTGATAGGGTGCATGGAATACCTAACAGAGGGAATGTTGTTGTTTAATTTACACCTGCTACGTGCCAAGGATATAAAAAGATCTATCAAAGGTATTGCTGTATCAGTTTGACAGTGCCACATTTTTAGTGAAATGCTACCAGTCAGTTAGCAAATTCTATTCCATTCTCCTTAAGGAACACAAAAGCTTTTTGTAGTACAAATTATTCGTATATAGATGGCTATACCAATGTTAAAGAAAGCAACAAAAAAATTCAGTTTCCAATGTTATGAAAATTATTCTAAAGGTCTTTAATGGACTTTTTTTTTTTCTTCTCCCCCTCCATACTGAAGTAGTAGTGTTCCCAGAATGATAATAATCTATTTCTCTCCTCACACTACTGAGCTGGGAGTGACCTCACCTGACCCAATTGAAATTGATTTTGTTGTTGAACTCCGTGCTAGTGCAAATTAATCTTAGATCCACACAAGATCAGGGGAGCAAGACACAGAGTACAAAGACCTCAAGTACTGAGGGAAAAAATTAGTTCTAGAAAAAGTACTTTAAGTTTGGAAAGATAAATGGTTACAATGACTTGCTTTGATAGAACATCTGTAGGATAGGAGAAGAGAATGACAAGGGCTCTGTGAAGAAGCTGTAACTTAATAGCCTAATTTCCTGCCTGGCCCCAAAGAAATATCTGTCTGTTTCTGACAGTTGATGAAAATGCACCAGGATTTGATTTGCTCATCAGTGTGGGACAAGTTCAGTCCCTTCTCCCTCGGTTCCCTTGAGCTACATGGATACAGCAGACAGGCTCTGTTACTGGTTTCCACATTTTTGTTATAAAAATACATGACTTCCTTTTCCTTTTTTCTCCTAAAGATATTCCTGCCCCCTTTTTGATCTGTTTCAGTATTTGTCTTGTTTCCACTGTAACAGCTGATCTCCCATCCTAGCCATTTGAAACAATATACATTTCAATAAATTCTCACGTCTCAAGAAATGTCTAAAAGCAAAAAGAAACCTTACCTTTGCAGACATATGTCATTCTTGCTTAGAGCATCTGTTCTATGCTACATGGGTTCTCCTGTAGTGAATGCCAAATATAGCTAGCAAACTGGCCTTACACTCTGTAAAGGATTCCTCGGAACACCATGGGCTTTGACAGAACTCAGTTATCTGATATTGTAGGGCCCCTGCAGCCTGTATTACTATAACAACCAATCACTAATGCTTGATTTATCAAGCTAAATATAGAAAAAACTGTGTAATAAATAACTATGTCTTGAGACTTACATGCTTCTCTTTGAAAAAAAAATCCATGATAAATGTTATACCCTGAAATAAAATGTTCCAATATTGTATAACTGAATGCTAAATAATTCAAATGGAATAAATTAAGACTCAGCCATTGTGCAAAACCATTTACTGTAGCTTTGAAAAAGATCTGAGGCTAAAAAAGGGGGAGGGGGGAGGAAAAATCCAGCAACTTTCCTAATCTCAGTGTGTGAGCTGACTACATCTTGATTTGCTAATTTAGGTATTGTGCTGATAGATACAGGCATGAATCCACTTTTTTCTTTCTTTGCCTTTTTTGTAGTGAAAAATTATTCCTGCTTTAAAATTAAAACAACCTTACAAGTTACTTTTGATTAACAAGTCATTTTAAAATATGAAACTAGAAATATAATGAGGTGTTCAAGTAAAAAACACAACAGCTGAAAATCCATACAACTTTTCTCAGACTAGTCTGGAAGGCTACTTGAAAACCCCATGAGCTATAGAGATGAGCTAAGCAGTCACAGATGAACATGTACTGAAATGTAAATCAGGACTGAACTAGTCAGGAAGTTCTATGCAGTCCCAGTGTCATGATGGGGAAGAAGTTAAGATGTGATAGTTCCTAAAGAAACTTTAAATTCTGGTCTATGCACACCTAATTTATTGAAACACTCATACTGTATTAGATAAGCTCCACTGGCCAAATAGGCAAATCAGTTCACCTGTGTCCCCCTGTTGCCAGCCTTTATCCATCCAGCTTATTTCAACATACACTCTCACTGGCATGGACCTGCTATATCTTCCTGTTCTCCTTCCACAGCAGAGACCTGATCTTAGTCATAGGGCACTACTATGACTTTTTGTATTGGCCCAAAACATGGGATTAAATGAACAGGGACTGAAGAGAGTTCCAGATTTCCTTGAGCATGAAAGATAGGAGAGAGATGTGCAGAAGCACTGCTCCTTTCCCATTACTAGTAGCTGATGTGGAGCATACTTGTAGGGCACAAGATGCCCTACAAGATGCAACACAAGATGTGTTCACAGCTATGGGACTTCACAGCTTCCATAAACACAGTGAGCTCAGAGAACCATATATGCAGCAACGCTTCAGGGATGATGCTGCAGTTACTCAGTTGGAAGTCCTACCTCCATCTCTCTAGTGAGCTCACAGTAACTTCTCAACTGGTAAACATGGGAAACTCAAAACAATCCAGGAAAGACAGAGACAGGCCTTCTGGGCCAACATCGTAAACAAATTGACAGAGAAGTCTCTAAGGAACTAGGAAGTTGTGCTGGATGATGCAAAAAGCCAAACCTTCCCACAGAATAGGCTTCAGATAAAATGGATACCCACACTTTATTCTCATATGATTTTTATTTTTCAATATCTTAAATATTATTTTGATTTAAGAGAGATTGGAGGCATTATTATGTATTTCTATACATATTGATGATATATACAACAAATGCAGTATGTTAAGAGTTAACAAGAACATCCAGTAATAAATAAACAGTCTATGCCAGAGCTAAGGATAGACTGGAAAATGTGTTCGCTTTTCATCATGAAAGAGCAATAATTTTAGAAATTGGATAATATTTCATGACAAAGTGGTCTGTATTAACATTATGGAATGCAAATTTTGAAGCATTTTGCTTGATACATTTTTGCAAAATTCCACTTATTTGACCGGAATTATGTTAGTTTATGCCTAGGCAGAATTATTCTTGCAATAAATGTGTTTAATTTCACAGATTTGAAAACATCACTAGCAAAGCACTGTTTATGTGAAGAGTTCTAAAAATATCAGCAGTTAGTTGTACCTTAAAAAAATACAATGATGCTTAAAAGAGTTTAAGATACTATACAAAATAGCTAGAAAATGAAAGGCTTTCATAGATGGACATCTCTATTCCATGGCAATGCAGTGTCTATAAATACTATTTCTGTAAGTCACAAAGATCATATCTGTAATGACAAATGAAGTACTGAAATTTAATGTAAAATAAATCTAAAAATAAAATCCGTCAATATGAGCCTCTCAAAGATATTTTGTACTGTTTCACCTTTCTAAGCGTTGTATTCATCAGTATTCAAAAACAATATGTGATGACTAATCCAGAATTCACAGAACTACGTCAGTTGTCTGAAAAGAGATGAAGCTTAGAATGAGAAGGCAGCACCCACGTACTCATTATGTCTGCAGAAGCACAAAATGATTTTGTATAGGTTATTTTCTAATGAGTATGAAATACTAAAGAAATCAGTAAACACTTCCTGATTGATGATTTAACCAGTCAAAACAGGTTATGTTCACTTAGTCATGGACTAATCATACAGAGTTAATCAATACTGTAATTACAATAGGTAGGAAAGCAAAGAGGAAAAGAAGTGACAATAAGTTATTGCAAAGATTTCTGTTTCTCCAGAACATTTCCCAAAAAAATATTATAGCTGTTCCCAAAACAATCTACAGTTTTAGTGTAAAAGACAATCATAGAATCATAGAATCATGGAATCATTAAGGTTGGAAAAGACCTCTAAGATCAT
>NW_008795017.1:6870731-6888589 GCF_000699145.1 Aptenodytes forsteri
GTGCTGGCTGGGCCTGATCCCCTGGTTGTCCCGCTCATGCCTTGTGAGCGCCCTCAAGATGAACCGCTCCATAATCTTCCCTGGCACCGAGGTCAGGCTGACAGGCCTGTAGTTCCCCGGATCCTCCTTCCGGCCCTTCTTGTAGATGGGCGTCACATTGGCAAGCCTCCAGTCGTCCGGGACCTCCCCCGTTAACCAGGACTGCTGATAAAGACAATAAAGATGTCCAATAAAATCAGAGTAATTAAAAAAATTATTTCATTTCTTATATTTTGAAATGTGTCAAAGAAGTTCAGTAAAACAGAGCTATGCAAGTTCACGGTAGTAGTAAAGAATTAAAGCACAGTGGAAAAATTCTCAAGGCTATGAAAATAAAAATCACTTCTGCTCTTAAAAATTCTCTCATTTAGTGTTTCCAAAGCTAAAACATCTATGGCATCTAAAAGATTATAAAAAAATGATGAGGACTTTTCCAGAGTCTAGTTGCCATTTCTGTTTTAAAAGCAATAGTAAGCTCCTAATTTGGGTATTTCAATATGTACTTGAATCAAGCCCCAGTCCACAGAGCCAAACTTTCCAAAAGATTTTGCCAAGACAGATGTTCTGGGTATCAGTAAAATCAATTGGTTTGACCTCCTGGGAGTTGTGAGGAGCCCATATTTCTTTCAGATCTGCCTTTCCTGAGTCTAAACGAGGGCCTTACGCATAGCCTGTGGGACAGTCTGACTGTCCACACAACCGGCAACATATTGAGCTGTTAATGACATTGGAACAGAGCATTAAGCTGCCGGTCGGGTGGGTTCCCACCACACATTTTCAGGCTTGCTCTTTGAATAGCTAAAAAACCTTGTCTTGAAATGCCCCTAGGATCATCGCTTATTTAGACCATAACTGATCCACTGGCTGGCCATCACGAGGTGGGAGTGCATTGCATGACCAACACCAAAATCATCTCTCCAAAGGCAAAGTTAATTCAGTTGTTCAGAACGCAGATTTTTGGCTTGTCCAACACAGCCATGGGAAAACTGTGTGGGAGCCTCTTCCAGTATTAAAAAATACCCCCAACACTAGACCTACCAGTGGTTCACAAGTTCATTTTTGGGGGAAAAAAGTTAAAATCTTATTGTGGGATAACAATATACCAATTGGCCAAGCAATATATATTCAACTGAGTGATTGGTAAAAAAACAGTTATCATTTCAGTTACCATAATTAGGCTCCTGAAACACATGGAAACAGTTTCCAGAACTGGAACTGTAGTAGCACCTGATGACAGAAGTATAAAGTGTTTCTGCTGTTGGTTGCAATCCACAAAAAATATAGTCATATGTATTACATAGGAATGACAGAATTTTTTGTTTCCCTGAAATTGTTCTTCTCCATTTTTACCTTTAAACTAGTGTTGCTTCTGTACTTACTGTATCCAGTGACATGCATATTAAAGCCCAATGGGCATAAAACTGTTAAAATCTTCACATTACTTTTTTCATGAGTCAAAATTTGAATTAGCCTGAGGTCCAAGGACCTGGTCCCTTCCCCTCATCACCCATGTTGGAAAGATATTGGGTTAATCCTGGGTTCTTTCAAAGTGAACACAGTAGTTCTTCCTCAAAAAGCACCTCAGTATGGTTTTCAGTGTAGCTGATCTCAAGGTCTTTTACAGCACACAATATCGATACCAGGTCTGACTCCCTCTGCTATACTTCAACCAGTATCCCATCAGATTTTTGTGTCCTTAATCTCCTTCACATGCTCTCATGCCACAGGACAAATACCCAGGGTATGCAGCATATACAGATGGTTTTGTAATGTATACAAGCTCAGCTGTATACCCTTCAGCCTGGTGCTAGGGTTCATTGCCAGAAGTGAACCAGGGAAGATGAAAGTGTTGTGAATGGTCCTAACCAAGATGAGTTTAAAGTGTGAAGTACTACACAATGGTAGAGGCACAGTCATGAAGGAGCTGTGACACTAGGGAGAACGATCCACAGATGAGTGGCTTTGCGGTAACATCTACCCACCACTGCCACAGTGCAGCATTCTAAGCAGCTTAAAATGGCTGCTAAGATGGGGATATCAACCCTTGGGGGATAAAACAGGATGAGATTTTCCCAGCTACTTCTGCAATCCACTGTTTTGTGTCCTGGAAACACAATGGTGTTCACATGTTTTGGGGGAGTGGGACTCCCTTCAGCGCTCTGGTGGGGGCTCGTGGAGTCCTTTTTCTTCCATCTGTAGGAATCTTTCCATTGCTCTAAAAGTATTCTGGGTTAGACCCTGCATCGTTGGCCATTTCCAGACACAGGCAGCCCCACTACAGCTTACCTGTAATTAAGTGTAGTTGTGTTTACCCTCCTTCTATATAATCACCATATTTCTAAATGGTAGGCCCCAGTGATACTAGATGCCATCCTTAAAATTGCATTCTCTGGAGTAACATGAAACATACATGTTTGTTGCTACATAGCATGTAAGTATTTTTTCTTGACAAGGCTTTAGTGTATCAATGGCTGTTAAACATACTTTTGCCAAGGATCTGCAAGGCATCTAATTTATGGGCATTGCCTAACAGGCTGTTTAAATGTTAATGAATCAGGTAGCTGAATTACATGCATGAATAGTTGCATATAGTTATTTTAGACAGGCTGCAAAGGATGGAATTACCAATGCAGCTCACCTGCCACTAATGCTAAAATGTGAAATTTGTTTCTAAGTTACGCATACATATATTCCAGCTTCAGCATCAGCAGCGTTTGGTAAAACTGTGTGGTTGCCAAGTTAATGAATTTTGTCCTGCCTCTTTGTATAAGCCTTTAATCCTGTGCTAAGAGGGAATTGCATGCAAGGAAAGAAATTGCTTTATCCCTCACTTTCTAAGATGGAAGCTGTGATCATGTGTACGAGGGGTACATTGGAAATTAATCAAATGCTCACTTTTAATAATCTTATTGCACTGTTAGTGTAGGATGTTTCACCCTTACAAATAGGAATTGCTCTTTGTTTCCCTATTTCTTCACTTTTTAAAGCAAATCCCTAACTGGAAGGATATTTTCTTTAATCATATGGAAATATAGAATCAATTTGTTGATGAGGGACCTCAAATAAAAGTTATGAGTTTTATGGTCGATTGATCATTAAAAATATTTCTGCAGGTGACTCAGAGGTCCAGAGCAATTATAAAATTCTACAGGATTCCAATTTGAATAGCTATTTTGAGAGACAGAGTCTCAAAATACTGCGTATTCATTGAACGCAAACAATTGCATTGCGTTTGTTTAAGCTCAAGAGGAAAAAAGAAAAAAGAAAAAGAAGTGAAAAACATGGAATTTTATGGATTCTCTTAAAATAAAAAATTATTTTTAATACTTGATTTAAAATCATGCAAAAACACATAATCACAGCTGACAAAAATAGGCTGTGGACTTAAGTCGTCTAAGGCTATAACACAAAAGCCTAGAAGGAAAAAAAGGCAATACATTCTATATAGGCAACAACAGATTAATAAATCTAACAGAGTTCACTCATATTAATCTTCAATTTGCACATGCAAATCAGGCACTTCTTGGCATCACTGAAAGGAAGCCTCATTATAACTGGCATAAAAACCAAGCCTAAAGAGCAAACACTTTATTTACTAGAAAGAAAATCATAAGTCTTTTGGCCTTGGTCAACAGCCCCATCTGTCCATTAAATACCATCCATTAAAGAGATACACAACAGAGTGAACGTATAACATGCATGCACCGTTTTCCAGTTTTTTTCAGTATTTTGAAGGGTTCTGCTCTAGTAGTCCTTTTTCCTTTCCAGTCTTTTCTTCTCTGCATCCACTGTTTTGATATATTCCCATATTAATCTGTTCACCACATCTCAAACAGTGCTGACCCTTTTGTATTTCCCAGTTGCTCACATATACACATTTATACAACTATGATGCAATCCCCCTCCCATCAGACAATGTTTCACTACAGTCTCAGCTCCTTTTCATGCATTTTCATGCTTATTTGTTTTAAAAGAAGAGAGAAGGATTGACAAAACTTACTTCTTATCTTTTTTCCACCTAAAGGAAAAAAAACCCAAAACCTATAATAATAATACAAGAAATTTGTTATATTCCAGGTCCAGCTATATACTTCCATTAGCTAATGGAGTCCTCAATTTCTCTATGTATATAGAAAATAAATATAGCACCATTCATTAGTTATACAATAAATTATGTACAAGGAGTCTTTGTGGGAACTGGGGTTGTTTAGCCTGGCGAAAAGGAGGCTGAGGGGAGACCTCATCGCTCTCTACAACTACCTGAAAGGAGGTTGTAGCGAGGTGGGTGTTGGTCTCTTCTCCCAAGTAACTAGCGATAGGACGAGAGGAAATGGCCTCCAGTTGCGCCAGGGGAGGTTTAGATTGGACGTGAGGAAAAATTTCTTTACTGAAAGAGTGGTGAAACATTGGAAGGGGCTGCCCAGGGAAGTGGTTGAGTCACCATCCCTAGAAGTATTTAAAAGACGTGCAGATGAGGCGCTTAGGGACATGGTTTAGTGGGCATGGTGGTGTTGGGTCGACGGTTGGACTCGATGATCTTAGAGGTCTTTTCCAACCTCAATGATTCTATGATTCTATGATTCCTTAGTCCTAAAGAAGGCAAATGATGAGCTACCGTATTATTGATACAGGTTGTGAACATATAAAGTAACAATGCCAGTGACAGCCACATATATGATTCCTGCGGAATTAAGTATCAGATTTTCAGGTAGCTTTTGGAATCTGAGGATCATGATAGGCATCGGCATTTGAAAACCCTTCTTCATGACAGCCTCTATGTATTTCAAGGGAAGCTAACTATCTAAAACAAGAAAGAACTTTTAAAAATCCTACTATGCTTTAAAAGTCTGGTCTTAAAAGTTAGTAGAGGCTTTACTATAAATGCAACACAGATCTTCTGTGAGCTGGCTGGAGCAGCATACAGAATGAATTCTTATAAATCTGTTAGTGTAATATTCAAATATTGATCTGCAGATAGGTCTGCAGAGACTGTATGTAATGAAAGCAAACAACAACTAAATGTTAAAAGATCCCTCTTCACTGGCAAAGTCTTAGCAGATTTGCCAGGTTTTCTTCTATTCATAAGCGTGACCTTCATCAAATACCTAGTGCTTTCATATGATTTCCGAGTGAAGATGTACGTCATGAAAATGATTCTTCAGCTGCAAAAAGCAAAACACACTGTACCTCTTGGCTGCTGGCAAAGCAGTTTTCTTTCAGAAGAAAGGAATCTACACAGAATAAGGCAAAGAAAAAGACATTTATCTCACCACTAGCCATTAGCCAAGGACATTTATAATTGCCATTCTTTGCAGTTTCTCCTTGACGGTGCTGCTTCCTTCGCAGTATCTCTCTAATTCATGTAGGAATTACTTTTAGGTAATTGTAAGCCTCACCAACTCCCATGCTGCTAGTTCTGAAAAAATAGTAACAAGCAAAGAAATAGCCACATGATTTGTTTTGCTTGCATCTTTCAGGGTTTATCCTTCACTCCAGTGTTAGCCACTCTGCTTTCTAATATAACTTTTTTACAAACAAGTAGGTGACCACCCACAAAAATCCCTAGTGACAGCATAATGCCCACTCACCTTTCGATCAATACTGCATGCACAACGCTACTGAGAATGAGAGAAGGGTCTTAACAACAAATACACACGTACTGCCAAAACTGCGGAGTCATTCAATCAAAGCATTTTCTGCAGAGAAGTAATTAAGACAAGGTATTGTGATTCTTATTCAGGATTTTTTTAGCCCTTAATTGGGTAAAATTACCACCAAAATAAATTGATTTGTGGAGGAAGAGAATGATGTGAAACATCATGGGAGGATTTCAAGCCATATGAATAAAGTGTCATTGACTATATTCTGATATTTAGTTGTTCATTTCATGCCTAATTAGAGGACCTTCAAGGGTGAAAGGCAGAAAAGTATCTGCAGGGAGGCGCAAAAGAAAAAAAAAATGTTTGTGAAATGAAAGGGTGCTTGAGTCTTCATCCTCAGCGGGTTCCTTCCAGGTTATCAGACAATGGAGAGCTCTGTGCTCCGAATGCCAGAGGGCTTTGCTGTCAGACAGTGCTGGAGGCCTTCATGCTGGATTATATGTACAAGAACTTTTCTTTTCCAGATTCATGATAACATAATACCTTTCAATTTAAATGTAGCATAAGGTCCTCATAAACATCCAGCTGCACTGATAAAATCTTCTCTTTCATACATGAACTCCCAAACAGTTCAAAAGTGCTTTTTAAAATGAAGCAAAAACGCTTAGCATCCATCTGCAAGTTTCTGGTAGAAAAGTACAGAGTATAAGTGAAAACCACTTGTCTGTTTTGTAAATAAGCAGAAAACCCACTTTCACTGCCACACTGGTGAGCGAAAGCACACACAAACAGATCATTTAGCACTCCAAGTAGTCATATAATATAAATGTTCATGTGTGCAAGTGCAAATGCACTAATACATGGCCACAGTAATTACATGGACATGTACTCTATTCACAAATATTTGGCTTATATGATATTATACACCGGGACTATTCTACCCAGTTTGCAACTTTAAACTTGTACAGGTAACTGCTGTCTAAAAAATAGTTCTCTTGTGTGAGTTGGCAATTGTTTCAGCCAGCATTAGCATATTAGGGATACATTAATAAAAGTTTCTTCCTCAGCTTTCACAACTGACTCGTGATTTTCAAGTAAAACTCCTGATTTAACTTTTCATTGTTGAGTCAAACACAGAAAGGGACAAGTGTAAAGCTAAAACTGCCATTTCCAAATTCATGTCTACTCATTCTGCTACCTTGTCAACCCATTCAAACCCTAACCTATGAGGAGAAACGGTCTTGCAGGCAGACTTTATTTTTTATCAAGAAACGCTCAGACAGGGGGTTATAGTCTGCACTTTCTACATCCTAACAGAATAGTAAGTGTTAGCAATCCAGTCTGCCTTAGATCCAGTACCTATTAACATGTTAGGGATCTAGCAAAGGTCTCCTGAAATAAATAGCTAACTTTCATATAATCACCTGAGGAAGTTTGGAAGGTCACATCAAGTCAATACCATAGCACTTGTCATCTACGGACTGAAAATACGCATACTGAAAATTCTAGGTGCAGGGAGACCAAATTTTACCCATAACGCTGTGTGGTATGCAAAGAAATAGCATCTAATATAATTTTCTAAAGTTGATGAAAATAAGAAGGTAGTGTGTTCGGCAAAGCAAAGCATTCTTACTATTTCCTTGTACATTTTTTGGAGAACTGAGCAAAGGTTAAAAAATCTTTTGCAAATACTTACAAAGAGTTGGTCAAGTTTGTCATCAGTGTCATTTAATGTAGAAATTGCTAAGTATATTGAGGAAAGAATAATAGAAATATGAAAAGTATATGACCCTTAAAATCTCTCCCTGATTCAGCTTCTATCTCCTCTTTCCTTTTGACTGTGCATCTCACTTTTATTCAGTCTGTAATCAATGATTTCAGTAATGCTTCCTAATTTCACTATGATTCTAACATTTTTATCCTCACTATGCTTACTACACAAGCAATTAATTTCATTCCGATGAACATGGCTGCAAGATTAAAACCAAATGCATATGAATAATCTTACTTGTACCATAAATATTAAAAGATCAGGCTAATAAATGACACCTTTCTAGAGAAGATGTTTTCTGCCTGATTCTGCAGAAAATCAGACTGTCCTCACTGGAGATACTTCTGAATTATTTTGGTTCATTCAAGAATTAATTTCCTACTGTGTTACCATATATCAAGTGTAATTTTACATAGGAAAAGGTGCTAGAACAGCAATGCATAAAACAAAAATGCTTCAAAGAACATGCCAGCGTGACTTGTAGGCAGAGGAAATTCTAGTCTGCCATTCTGACCCTTTCTGTCTCAAAATTATTTTTGCTATTTACAGTGATAATATAATGACTAATTGTGAGAACTACCGTACAATAATTTTCAAATAGAAATCACAGTGTTTTTTAAACACAGATTTCTTTTCTTAAATCAGGCTTAACACAGTGTGAAATTAGTTCTAGATAATTGTTTCTCATATTTCCCATCTCAATGCTTCTTAAAACTAAAAGGATATCATAGTCTCCATTTACTTCCTAGTGTGCATGTATTTAAAACAAGACACATGCACACAGGTAGAAAGCAGAGACTCACCTGTAGTCAGCAGGGAGGTCAAAGGGCCCAATAGACAGTGAGTTGGAGCTCCCTTCCCGGTGGTCTGCAATGGTAAGAGCTGAAGTAGTGCAGTAACAAGATCTCCATGTGTACAGGGAGTTCACCTTCCCGATTTGATGAGATTTCACTCCCATCCAGAAAGGGGCACAATCACTTCTTTGTACAACCTCTGTGACAAATCCATGCCTGCTTTCTTTTGACCCCTTTCCAAACTCGACATTCAAACTCTAAATTTTTACATTAATAATTAAAAAAATGTGGTGTGGGGTGACTTACAACTAAAATAGTCATACTTGCATAAAAGAGGTACAAATATTGTAAGTGCCAGAAGGAAGTCCATGCTGGTGGACTTTGGTTGTTGGTGAAATTTTTGGAGTATGTAACTGCACGTGATGTCAGTTGAATTCAACATGCATAAAAATCTTTCTTGGAAGACTATTTCAGTCCACTTAAACTGCCTGTAGCAAATGTGCACTCTCAGGGCCAGATTCACTACCGTATTTCAATCACGCTGCAATGCAATAGTGATGCCAGACAACACTGAACTCAACTTTCTCACCACTTAAGACATACCACAGATTTTCTTCACACAAAAGACATCGAACAGCCAGGAGTATGTATGAATCCAGCCTACTTGGGGACATTTTAACGTTAAAAAAATTGTTAAAATGTCACTTCACTCTCACTTATCATCACTCATTCCACTGTGTCATCTAAATCACAGAAAGGAAGCTGCTCACCTGATTATTGAATTTTGTCTCCGTATGTCCTTTTGATTCCTCACATTAACCAATAGGCAATTAAAAAAAATCAGCAGAACAGACAGGTTGCAGACAGCCAACTTAAATTTCACACTGCTGATTAATTCTGAGAGAATGAACACTACCAGAAGTTTCATTTTATTGTCATATCAAATCTTCGCATTTAACACTATTATGCATCTATCATTCATTCTTTCTGCAAATAAAATGTGCTTCGTTTTTGTACTTGACTACGTGTTTTAAACTTCTGTTTGCCTGCTCAGAGCTACCCGTATATTTGTTGGAGGAATATGGGATGAGCATATTTTGTGTACATAAGTTTCAAGGTCCTATATCATTCAAGTCGATATCTAACAAAGCTTGTCAAACTGCAAATCTTTAAATGTAATACAAGCAGACAATTTACCCACTGTAGTCAGGACATTTGAAAGAATCAATCTCTGGCCTTAAAAAGACAACAAAGAAACTTTATAGAGATTTACTGCCTGCTCAGGGGGTGACTTCAGCTTCCAGTCTTCACTTCTGCTCTAACACACAGTAAGGAGAAAATATACTGGAAGCTGTCCAAATGCATGACAGATAGGAGAGGAATCATGCTATTAGTATGAAATAAATGACCCCCTAGCCTATCTTAATTGACAGAGGGACTAGGCTGATACCGAACTAGAAGGTCAGAAAGAGCTCTCTGACGTTACCATGTCTTACTGGCAGCAGGCAGACCTCCAAGCCAGGAGAGCACTGAGTCTTTAAGACTCAGGCAAAAAAGGGATTCTGCAACAAAGGCAAGAATGGTACAGTTCAAAATTAACATATCTTATTACTAAGTTTCAAGAGTTCAGGAAGAGCTAGGAAAAGAGGTCTCCATACTTTTAAAGTGACTTTCAGAAAGCTGAAAACACATTAAATTCCAGACAATGAGATGCTAACAGGATGATATTCTTAAATGGGTTCACAGGTGAACAATGCATTTGTAAGACAAGTAACTTAACTTGCAAGCTAAAACCATCAGGTCCCAAGCTGAACATAGAATAGATTTAAATGGTGAATTATTTTATGGTAATTGGGTTTTAGCCAAGAAATATGATATTTTTAATGAAATCTGGAATCTGATAGATAAACACTGACTTTTTAAAATTAGTAGTTCATAGTATTTTAACATTTTAAAATAAAGGAAAAAAATCAATCAACAGGTATTGAGTGAGTTGAAAACTCACTGATGTATCTTCAAAAAGTAATTGCGTGTAGAGAGTCCTAATCCTATTAGTGTCTTATAACAGTTCCAAAGACCAGCCCTCATTCAGCTTCTTCATAAGGTTTAATACAGTGACATGCCACATGTAAGAATAAAGATTATAGGTTACCCCCACTTGGTAGATTGCCTTTTGGAAAGCAATGATTCAAAAATATTTAAAAGTTATGTTGGGTAATAAACTTAATGTGAACTTGCAATGGAGTGGTTCAGACAGAAATTCAAGTGCAGCCCTCAGTGTAAGTGAGAAATTATATACAGGATTAGAGATATGACACCTTTGTATATGGGAAGACCATTACTGGAATGCAGTGTTTAGCTCTGGTATCAGCTACTTGAAAAGGCAATTGACAAACAGGAAAGCCTGCAGAAAAGAGGAAAAAAAAAAAGATTATGACAAAAAATGCCTCATTAAACATTCTTTTAAATGAAGGGGATGTCAAAAGACATCTTTCAAATGCTCTACAAGTTGTTCATGAGAGAAAAAGATGTGATTTAACAACATCTTTGAATTATCAACCAACATAACCTGCAGAGGCTGGAATCTGAGGGCAGATCGAATCAGATTGGAAATAAACTAAACATCTTTAACATCACTAGTAATCAATCATTAGAACAGTTTATCTAAAGGTGTGATGGATTAGCTATAATTTGACATATTTACTACCAAGTGTAAAGTTATCCACCTACAAACAAAAAAGAGATGTCACACAAAGCGTGTAGGTCAAACACACAGGATAGGGACCCTATCCTGAGATAGAATGGCAAGACTTTTAGGGATATTCATAGATTATGTGCAGAACTTGAGATCCCTATACAAAATGCTGCAGCCAAGAGAGCTAGGATGATCAACAACTGTATAAAAAGGACACTAAATAGAAAAATAGAGCTACTACCTCTGTATTTGTCATTACTGCCGTGACATGACACTGGAGTGCTTTATCAAAATGGTAAGTTAGGGAGAGTTCAAAGAAGTCACAGAAAAATTGTGAGTCACATTAAACTCATACCCATTCCAAAGACAAATGGTGCTGTTTTGCACTGAGGTTAAATAAGAATTAAAAATATCCAGTATTGACTTCCATGAATTCTCCATTACTGGGAAGGTTGTTCTGGATTTTATTTTTAATCAAATACACATTGTTTCTTTCTAAGAAGGGATGGTTTAGTTCATACAGAAATTAATATGGGGAAAATCTGTGTCCCACATTACACAATATGTCAAACTAAATGCTTGTGAAGGTCAAGACTCTACGTTTTCCAAAATAATAGCCCTTAGTCATGCATATGACCACCCACATGGTGGAATTCTATATCCGGGTTGTCAGATACATAGCTTTTGGCATCCCTATCTGGCTTTAAAAAACCAACACTTTTCTTAAAAAAAAAAAAAAAAAGAGTAGTCTTTTTCCTTTTATTTTTTTTTAAATTTGCAGAATTTACCACAATTAATTGAAAAACATTCTGTGAAAACTTCAATATATGATTGGTTTTTAGCTGATTTAAAAAAAAAAATTATTAAAAAAAACATTTTTGCAAAAGAAAGCAAGCAGCTGTCATTGAAAAGTTAACCTTTGCTCATGGGACACTTAGAAGAAAGCTTCTTTGCTAATTTATTTTATTAAAAAAAATAATCAGATTAGTTCCACTTGTAAACTTCTATAACAAGAGTATTTTGCACTGTCAGGTGCAATCCAGCACACATTCATGTAAACTTGTATAACAAGAGTATTTTGCACTGTCAGGTGCAATCCAGCACACATTCATTCTGCCTACACTGTGAGCCAGCGGAAGCAAGTGAGCTCTGGCCCCAAAACTGCCTGGGTCCTCAGCATGGCAGCTTGGCATGTCTGCAGCAGTATGTCCGTCCTCTCAGGGGACCTCACATCATTTGTGTGTGTGCATGTACCCCAGTTGGGGCTGGTTAGGGCAATGATGGCCAGTTGGTGCTCTCAGGGTCCCGACACTTTCAACTCTCTACTAAAAGAGCCAAAAACAGAGAAGGAAATGTGTCCCTGAGGACCTGAATCAGTTTTGTGCTGAAGAATTTGCAACATTACAAGCTGTGCCTTATTTAACATGAAGTTAGTTCCAGGTTTGAATGTAAAGGTTCATTACCTTTTTTATGCCTTTAGATAAACCTAGCCTGCATTTTCTTTCCTTTCCCTTCCTTTTCTTTTTTCTTCTCTTTTCTTATAAAACAAAGTAATTGAAGTTTGCATCATTTCAGATTTCCTTGTGAATATTTTGAAAAGCTCTTCCTGTTATCTAGATCAAGATTGAGATGATCTGCCAATAAGTAGGTTTAGGGAAGAGTCAGTTCAAGAATATTTTAATACATGCCCCAAATATGACTATGGGAAAATAGATTATTTTCTTTGATGTATGGTTAAAGGGAAGTCTTAGTAGGTATTTCACTTGAAATATTACCCTGAGTACACACAAAGTATACAATGAGGCTGAAATTGCATCTGCATCACTAAGGAGGATAAGAAAATGTTGATAAAATAGGAACAAGTTTATGAAGATTCCTTCTTTCCCCTGATTATACACAGTTAGAAAAATGGATTGAAACAAATTTCAGTATAATGGAGCAGATATTGTTAAAATAGTTTTTTAATGTATTTTGCCACCAGCTTTGTAAAGGCTAATTCAGAAAGAATAAGAAGGTAAAGATACTAAAATGAATGAATGAATACATATATGAAAATAACTCACAAGCTCTCAGAGAGTCTTAGTATGACAAATAATAGAGGCATAGTCCTATTATTTGCAAGGTGTAAATAAGATTTCACTTTCACTTTCAAAAGTGTGAGGGGAGTACTGCAGATTACATTTTGAGGTTTTGTTTTTAAAATTAAATGAGAAAAAAAATCCAGAACCACCAATTTCACTAAGAGGAAATGCTTGAACAGCACCTCTGCTTTCTTAGTGCCCAGTGTAGGATTGGGCAGTATCAGGCATTCCTAATAGGGGTTAATAGTTGTTAGTAGATGATGCATTTCATAGTGCAGCCATTTTCCTTAGGTACCTACATGAATAGATTCAAAAAGTCTGGTTTCAACCACATACACTTCAAATTGTAACTTTGACACTCTTCTCACAGATGCATCAATTTCCAGTCAAGGCATGGACTTTCATGATTGTCTGGATTGTTTATCTGGTCACCAGTGAGCCGTATCTAGACAAAACACCTGTAGTTAGTAAAATGTACAATAAATTGGTTTTAGGCTTGCTTTTTTTTTTTCCTGTTTGTTTTTAAATATGTGTGCATATTTGGGGGCTGCCAAAGCGGTCAGCATACAATAGCAGAACAAAACCAAAACACTTTACTTGAAGTTTGTAATAAGACTTCTGAAATGACAACAAAAAGACGTCTATAAAAACTACTTAACATCGTCTCTGAAACAATTAATTATTCCAAGTTTCTTTAGAAAATTATGCAATGAGTGAACAAATGCTTGTCAAATCATTTTGTAATTAAATTCATACATTTGTTCCTGTTTTAAAAATGGCCACATATTCCATCTGCCCATGCAAAATGCTTAAGTATTTTCAGCCAACTTCCCCAGTAGAGCTGTATACCCATCACATGCAGCACACTTCACTGTTACAAGGGCCATGGCTGTAAAGTAGCCTACTCAAGGCCAAGTGATTACCTTTCTTTTTCCTCTATTTCTTTTGTTAAGAGCATTTCAGAATGAAAAAGGATCATAGACTCTTTTCACAAAAGGATTATTAGGGTTTTCTGGAACCGGCTGGAACTGGTGCATCAGTTGCTTTGAATGCAACCAGGGAGATTTTTTTCCTAGCTTTTTTCTAAAAGGAAAGCTGGTCAGGGGCGCAGAAGCAGAGCTGCTGCAAGCTACTTGGTACTGCAATGTTCTCATGTTTGTGCGCACTTGTCCAAGGCTTCAGGAAGTTCTGCCTAAAACTAGAACCCCTGACCAAAAGTCCTTATTGAAGACAACTGTGAATCTTACTTCTTTCTTGGATGTTTTTGGCATTTGCAAATGCAGCTTTCCTACACTTGGTGTAGTTGGAAGGACTCCTCAGAAACCATTTTTCTATAAGAGCCCTCACTTTAGTTGCAGATCTTCAGTTATTGTTGCCACAAAAGCTAGAAAAACACAGAAACTTCAGCTGCCTGTTAAAACCTTCAGGAAGCACATCTGGCAGAGAAGCAGTAACAGCTGGTCCCAGACAGAGCTGTTCTGGTCATTTACAGAGTATCCTCTGGAGAAAAACAAAACCCAAAGAACCAAGCAAAATACGAAAAGGAATCTGAAAAAAAAAAACCCCAAAACTTAATGTGGTGGCACATGAACTCTGGTGCTGTGAGTAAGGATGAAAAACGATTATAGAAAGCCCTGAACACCCTGGTGGATCACTGAGGGCTCTCCTTAGTCAGGCAGGCAGAAGTGCTGAGCTGAACTGCTTCCAGATGTTGGTCTGGATTCCCAGTGGCACTATGGTCCTTCATCCTGGGGAAAATCCTTTAAAATTCTACCCCAGATCTGCTTTTTGCATATCATCCCAGTTGTACTAAAAGTCTAAACTCAGCATTTCTTGGTGGAAGACAGGGAAATGACAAAGTAGATTAGTTTGACAGGATCACAGTACTACTGAGATTAGAAAGCACGTCTGGAGATCACCTAATCCAATCCCCACTGCTCAAAGCAGAATCAGCCAGAGCAGGCTGCCCAGGACCATGTTCAGTCAGGTTTTGAATATCTCAAAGGATGGAGACTCTGCAATCTCTCTTGATAGCCTGTTCCAGCATTCAGCCACCCCCACTGCAAAAGACTCCATCAGCACTGTTGAAGATAGAGTCAAAAGAACCTTAAGAGTGAATCAGCTGAGCAGTTACAAGGTGTCTTCTGATTCACCTTCCGATTCAAGGTGAACTGATTGTCTTTTCAAGTTCCAACAGAGGTTAATACTTATATGGTCTTGAACTGTCTCTACAGAAAAAAAAAAAAACAACAAAACTATCCAGCTGCTCGCTTCACGGCAATGCTTAGAGGCCCCTGCAAGATCTTTTTCTGTTCATGATTCCAGAAGTATACTGTACAGAAGATGGCATCAAGAAATGGAGGTTCACTACCCCATAAGATTTAGCTTTCCCAGGTTATTGCTTAAAAACCAGTAGGATATAGATTGAGAAGAACTTTAAGAAATCCAGTACATTCTTCTGTTTTGATACTAAATCACTTATATTCAATTTATTTTAATGAGTTGTATAACACATAGCAAAAGCACAGAACTACATGGAGCAAATCCACTCCCATACACCCCTTTTTTCATAAGTGTCTGCTAACCTAGAACAAGTATTTCCGATTATGTTTCATTGGCCAAACATACTGGAAACTTTTATCTCACTGGGACAACTGTTCTGTGGCTTTCAATACTCATTGATGGGTCATAAGGCAATTTCTCAGGTACAAACCATTAGGTTGACAAATTGTTGACAAAAACGACTGTGGGATGTAGGGTGGCAGACTGCAGAGGGCACAACAGAATGAGGAACAGACAGGCAGTATAACCTGCCAACTGGCAAGTTTCTGAAGTGTGAAGGTTGGTCTCACACTCATTCTAACACTCAGTGCTGCAAATTCAAATGCTTAGCCCTGGGGTCAACATTTGCCAGGAGTAGGAGTTAGCCTTCCAATTCAGATTCACAGTAGTAGTAGTAGTAGTATAAAGAGGTGGAAGAGCCAAAAGAGATTAATGCTTCCAGCGCTATTAAGAGATAAATAATTAAGGGGATTCAGAAAAGCATAACAAATACTGAAGAAAAAAAATACGGGAGACGTGCATCAGCCTTGACCCCCACACTATATTAAGGGAAAGAGTGAAACTGGTGATGAAAAATGTACACATTTTTTCTAATAGAATCATAATGTGCTGCAGAATTATAATAATCTGATGTATCTGATACAAAATTACATGAGATAAATGCAGAATGGGTAAAAAGTACCTGTTTAGTAAAATGGTAATGATTTAAGAAATCAGCTATTAGTTTTCATGGGTCTATTTCGAACTTCATTAGAGCTGATGGGAGTTCAGTCATTAGTCCAACAAGCACTGTTGGATCTGGTCCTGGATTGGGTTAGACTGGTTATTGCATTAGATAAGTATGTTCAGGTGAAATGTGAAATCAATTATGAGCAAATTTATTCCCTTAATCAAACATATATGACAAAAGCCACGTGTATTTTAAAAGAGAAGGTAATCAATCAGTATTGGTCAGATATATTTTTTTTTTTCCCCCAGTGAAATTATGCCAATTTATAGCATAAATAGGAGCTAGCTTAGGAGCTAGCTCAGAACATATTTGATGGAACCTGTGAAGTCCTGAGGTAAACAACACTGACTATCTATTGGAAATGAAACACTTGTCTGTAGAAGTCTAAGAAGGGAAATAGCAAATGGATATTTCCTAACCAGGTGAAATTCTACTTCAGGAGTCTAAGATAACTAATTTCTAAGGTACAATCAAAGGACACTATAACAGGAAGTTCTTCTGGAGATAGTGCTACTTGTTTTGGCTTTAATGTTTTGCACCATACCAAAAAATATCTTCGTCTCTGATCCTGTCATTTCTGAATCTTGGATATATAGCAAGTTCAACTCTGAGCTCCAAAGGAGGAGTTTTCTAGGTCACCAAACTCATTCTCTCAAAAGCTAAATGTATTTTCATAGGTGTGATTTTCTTTCCCACATAAACCTCATCTAAACACATGTGAATATCAGTTTATAGGACCAAAAAATATTACACATTTTATTTTACCATAAAAGAAGTAATTTATATTCAGGCAAATCAAAAGAAAGACTTCTCTTAATGAAAAGTTGAAAAGGAGAGGTGTATGTAAAATAAAGACAAAGTTCTGTCATCCAAGAATATCAATGAGTATTGCTTACAAAGCCGTAGATTATTTCAACCTAAGATTTTCCAGTTCGGGGAGTGCCTGTCAGATTCAAAAAGCTGGGTCATTTTTATTTTACATTTGCTGTAACTTGAAACTCCAACTTTTTCTGCTCGGGGCACTGAAAGACCCTTTTCAGACTGATTTTAATCCTGCTTGGAAGAAGAGAAGTTAAAGCCCACTAACTCTATTCAAAATTGACTTATCACAAGCAGGTGCTCTCTGCTACTAATGTGTAACTACTTCTCTCAGCTCTTATGTCTGCACTGCTTTATTCTCATGGTGTAAACCAGACAATTTAGCAATCCAGTTATTAAAAAAAACAAAACTGGAAATAGCAATCCAGTTATTAAAAGATCTCATTTCTAGAAGGAGAATCCCAAGGTAGTGCAAGATTTGTGTTGTCAAAGTGTTTTCAGGGGGAACATGTAAGTCTGATAGCTAAAGCCAAGTATGAAAGCAAATCCCTCCAGAAATAGCAGAGGGAAGGGAAGCTGAAACAAGGATGGATGCTCTGTTGACATCTGGTTGAGTGAAGAAGAGGTAAATAGAAGGTACCAGTCACCAGGCCTGAAGGAAACTTGTTTTAGATATGTTGGGTTATTGTGTGAGAGGTATTTCTATTTGTCGTGGTTTAACCTCAGCTGACAACTGAGCACCACACAGCCGCCTCCTCACTCTCCCC
>NW_008795017.1:6888842-6896533 GCF_000699145.1 Aptenodytes forsteri
GGGTCAGCTGTCCTGGCTGTGCCCCCTCCCAGCTTCTTGTGCACCCCCAGCCTTCTCAGTCGGTAGAGCATGGGAAGCTGAAAAGTCCTTGACTAGTGTAAGCACTGCTTAGCAACAACTAAAACATCGGTGTGTTATCAACATTATTCTCATCCTAAATCCAAAACACAGCATTGTACCAGCTACTAGGAAGGAAATTAACTCTATCCCTGCCGAAACCAGGACACTATTAAGGGGGACTAATATTGTGAAGTTTGTAATTACACTAGTGCATAGACATCATGGTCAACCAACTGCCTAAATGTGACTGAGGTAAATGGTAAGCATAATCTAAGATGAATAGTAAGGTGCAAAAGTTAGCACCTAGAAGATGGCGGGAAAAAAAGTTAGGGATTTGTACAAAGGTCTCTTGAAAGGTATGAGACAGAAAAATCTCTTTGCAGGAATTCTGTAATTGGAGAGGCAGGAGAAGAAACTACTTATGAACCTCATTTGAGATGGAAAAGCGCTCGGGTTCAGTGCTGTCTGCATGCTTCCAAGGGCTGAAATAGCAAAAACAGAGCTGCAGGGGTTTGCTAGCGTGGCTAACAGGGCAAGGAATGGCAGGAGGCACAACTACTTCTTGAGGCCGGCACAGGAGATACTGTGCTATGTTCCTAGCAGGAACAGCTAGTGGAAAAATAGCTCAGAATGAATCAGACCTTGCTATCAGGGAAATTGTAACAAACTCAAGCAGTGAATGAAGATTAAGCCAGGAAGAGGAAAGTAATTTGCCCAGCCTTGTGGTTGCCTCTCCAAGAAACAGACTGTTGTAGTAGTTAAACAGGGCAACAATAAATACTTCCTAAAATGTATCTATAGAGTTTCTGTTATTTTTAGTAAAGCAATCACCTGTTAGGCCATATGGTTTATATTTGTTAGTAGGAGAAAATTACCTCATTGACTACCAGGCAACTTAGTCTGGTGGTGGGGACTTGAACTGCTGTTTTGCTGCAATTTTGTTAAACCAAACATAGCCTGTGCATTGCTCCTGATCAAGTTCTGGGAGATGAGTGGCTGCTAAGCCTCAGTTTCCACAGTGCTTTTCCGCTTTTAGTATCCACAACTAGCAGCAAAAAGAGGGTTTTTTCCTTTCTTTTGTTATGATTCTTGACAACTGACCATGCAGTTCAACAAGACAGGCTGAGCTGATTTATCAACTAAAAAGGATTGCCTTCTCTCCTCTGCCCTTCTCCTGATTGCATGATCCTGCTCTTTTCTCTGGCTGCACTAGCTCTACTCATACTCAGCAGATTCTTGGCCGATTCAATTTTGTTTATTAAGCCAACAGAAAATTATTCTATTCTTTCTGCTTGGTTTATTTTCTGCCAGCCCACTGACCTGAATTGGCTTGTCAAAGGGTCAAGCAGTGCCAGAGCAGAGTGAAGCGGCAGGAGTACATTGCTGGGAGCAGGAAAAAGAACCCTTTTACCAGGAAGAAGCTATTAGATGAGCTCAGCCATCTCCTCACACAGCACCCACACAGACACTAAGCTCCAAATCATAAGCAGGAACAACCTGAAGTAAACCGGTACTGATCTTACTTAAAACGTGTCAGGTCACAAACTGCAGCATATCTGGAGCTGATCAGCTGCAGCTAAACTGTCTGTACAACTGCAGAAGGCAAACTCTTAAGTCATCTCAGTGTCAGTTACCTTTGTGGATGAGGCAGAACCCTCATAAGTAAACAGGGAGGAAAAAAAAATCCTGTACATCAGCTAATCTTTGCTGACCATCCACGTGTATGATCTCAAGCTTCAAGTTAATTCAAATTGGTTTAGTCTTCTTTTACTGAAGCAGTATTTGCATTTTCTGGGGCTTAGATCACACACACAGAGAGTTACCACAGACCTGCTGACACACAAACAAACTTTTGTGTGTCCAAACCCTCAGATTTCATGGGGCTTTTTCCTATTAGCTCGCCTCCCTTCTCTGCTCTAGTTTTTACTTTTTTTTTTTCCTGCTGTGGATGCTTCTCTGCTACGCATCAGCTCCTTTCCTGATTTATTGTATACACAATATGTGTTTAATAACATTATACCTGCCATAGATGTATACTTAAAGGCAGCGTGACATAAAATATTCTGAGTAAAGCTGGGCAAATATCTTCGGTTGGAACCTTTTCCAAAAACAAGCCCAGCTCAATGTTAGGCAATCCACATATATTCATCACTACTTTCAGCTGTTTGAAACAGCAATTTAAGCTGTTAGAAACATATCTAAATGAACGTGCAATAGATCCTGAAAAGAAAATGAGAGTTTTCTCCTATGGAGGTATCAGTGCAACAGTGGACTTGATTCTAGACAGTGCACCTCTTTTAAGCTCCTATAACTCTACTGAAAAAAATACTAGCTGATTTACAGGAAGCTGAGAGAAAAAAAAATCAGGGTAAGCTGTGGCTACTGAACAGGTCACTAGCTGTTTTACTTGTGTCCTGGTTTCGGCAGGGATAGAGTTAATTTCCTTTCTAGGAAGCTTAGATGCTGAGCAAATGACAGAACTGGAACAAGAGGAAAAATATGCTGGGCAGGTAATTGAATGTGTTTGCAAGATATTTAAAAAAACAAACAAACAAACAAACAAAAAAATCACTGTTGCTTAAGTGACCAAACTATAAAGGAATGTACAGTGCCATGAAATACAGATTTCAGAATAACATTAGAAGGCTTACATTACTTTCATTGCTCAGCTGAAATTGAAATCCATATGTGTGAGTCAGTTATCTGTGGATGGTGATTATGCCATAGAGAATTGACAAATAAAGATTTTGTCTGGATCAGCCATCTATTGTGAGAGGTAATAAGAAGATATTTCTGATTTCTGTTAGATATACATCTTGTGGTTCCCTAGGCCTTATTCAACTGTAGCATACCATGAAACACCACCAATGCCTGTAACAGGTGCTAAAGCTAAGGAATGGGAACATTATACCTGTCACAACCAGTGAAATTGTTCTAAAGTGGGATTCTACCTCTTTCCTCAGTTTCACCCTTCCTTACAAATGAGTTTACTATTGTCTCTAGGTTAATCATTTTGCACAGCTTTGCAGCACTTGAATGATTGTCAGATGCTGTACAGAAAATATACAAATATGCAGAAACAAGGTGATGACCCCAGAGCTTGTTACTCAACTACAAAACAGACCCATGCAAGAGCTACAAATAACAACACAGGGATTACAAACCGGTAACAGCATGCTTGTTCACAAGTGACATGGAAGCTGATCAAAACCAGGGCTCCAGACATCATGATGCAAAGCCTGATGGTACCTGCTACATTTCCTCAAGCTGCAAATTAGAGTGATAGGTTTTCTTTTCCACTAGCTGATCTGCAGCAGGTGCCAACATACCTAACCTTTGACTAAGAGCCAGAGGCTCAGGCTTTTACCTATGCTGTCCAACTCCCTCATTTCCCAGCAACGTCTCCTGCTTGATTTTGTTTGCTTTTCTTCTTCTTTTTAAGCTTTCTGCCTGCTGTGATAGCCAGGTGGCTAGAGAGAAGCAGCTGAGATACTTTGCTTTTCTCTGGCCAGTCATTTATTCCATTTCTCCCCTTTTTTGCCAGAAGCTGGAGATAGTGAATGCACTCTGCAGGAAAATTGCTCTTGCATGGTATCCTCTCCCAAGTTTCATCTCTGCCGAAGGCAGCTCCTCATCAGTGAGAGAACAGGAGGCACGACACAACATAGTCTGAGTAAAATTGGTGTTTGGTGTTGGAAATCTTTATTAAAACCAAAACAAATCCAGCACAAAATACCAAGAAGTGTAATTTATTTGCCTTTAATAACAGAGCAACATAGAGCTGAAGACAGGGTGGAGAAGAGGGGAAAAATCACAGGCATTTCAGTTTCAGATGATAAGCAGAAATGTGCAGGTGTTGTGCATTAGATGACCTTCCCTATGTGGGTCACCATACATCAGTACTCTGTTAGCAGCCTTAACTAGGGCAGCTTGATGCCTCTCATTTCTCATGTCTTCATACAGGAATGATTACAATGCCTAAGTATGTATAGGTTGGCTTACAGACTACTGAGCAGGGAAATAAAGCTACAAATATTTCAAAGGTGTAAAAGCCATCAAGAGAGAAGAATTATTTATCATAGTGATAGGACTAATTTAATATTAAAGAAACACAGAGTGGAAAGTCAAATCTACCTAGCAGTGTAATAGTTTCTCATTTAACAGTATCTCTGGTCCCTTTGTGATTTTTCTCAAGGAAAAAAGGATGCAATATGGGTACATTTGTTCTTCATTCCAGGCGTAGCGTATAAAGAGGTTATGGTGACATGACACTTGTACTTCTGTATGCATGCCTGTGTGACACAGACCTCTTTCATCTTGACAACAGAAGCTGTTAAGTGACCTATAACTGATATTGCTGATTTAGAACATCCTTTAGCTCGGGCTTGCTTTTGTAGCTTTTGTACAACTGAGGAACTGGGGTTTTGCTACCCCCTGGAAATGTTTGTGACCTAGACAACAAGTATCTTTTCTCTGCGATGTATGACTTTGCACAATACCAAAGAAATATTAACAGCCTGAAAAATAGTATTACTGCCTTGAAACTATGTTATATAACTAGTTAACATTCTTTATAGGAATATGAAATGAAATTCTTGTTCATATTATACAACCCATAATTTAGGATTTTTATGTGGACAAAGCTTGAATTCACTTAGACTTCTGTTTTGATTTTGGACTTAGCTCTCTAATATGAAAGGAATTAAAGCAAATGCACTTTAGTCTAGAGTGTGTGTTCACGTCTGCTGGAGGAGCAAAAAAAATAAAATTCTGAATTAGATGTTAATAAAGTTAACCACAGATGAAATTCTTTACGGAATTTGAATTCATGCAGACATAGTAAAAGTTAAGCTTCCAGGCTTCATCTTGCAACAGATGTGACACAGAGTCAGGACCTGAAGGTGCCCTGGCTACAATATTTCCAACCAAAGGAATAAGAGGTTGTCTCTTAAACAAATGGGTGTTGGCTTTTACATTATACGTGTTATGCACATGGCTGTGAGGGATAGAACCATTAAATTGCAGTACTTATCAGAAAGAAAGAAATTAACAGAAACATATGCAGTCCTTTTTTTTCACTTTTTCAAGCTACCACAATAACCTAAAGAAAAATTCCAAAATGCAGCTAAGCTTGGAAGACTGCAGTAATTTTAAATATTACTATGTAGTAGTAGGGCACTTTTATACAAAAGAATTCATGTTAATATTTTTTTTTTTTTTTTACTGCCTGTTCTTCACTCATTTTCTGTGAATACCTCTCTGGTATTATGTGTTCAACCTCAGAATGCAATTCTGCAGCAGTATGTCTGCCCCACCCTGAGGGGCTTATGAGGCATGACACTGGACTCCAAACTAACAGACTGAAAAGCGCCTTTGTTTGCCTTTAGGTACCCTGCCTAGAAGCATTAATGTTTTACCACTGATCTCTGTCCTTCTATCCCAGCTAGTGCAGCTACAATGCTTCCTTCCCATTCCCTGGGGAAAAAAAAAATAAAAAAAAAGAAATAAAACAATGCTAATTTACTTCTGAAAGGTAAATAACTGGAAACTGCTGGCTTGTACTATCGAGTCTAACATATTGTCTGACAAATTCAGCAAGCTAGGTACAATCCATAGGAAAACTGTTGACAGTGTTCATTTTGTAAATAGAACTGGCTTAGTGTAGTAGAGAAAGCTATTAAAAAATAGGGAGAACACAACCTGCATTTGAAATTACTTGCAAAGGCTCTAAACTGGGATGAGTAGAATTAAGTTTCCAGATCTGGTATATGTTTCCAGGATATTTTTGAGCAAGTTAATTGTCAGCCTTTGCCTTGTCTTCCCAGAGAAAGTTTCAAGCCCTTTTCTCACCCTAGTTGGAAGTGAGGGTCAGCTGTGTTCAGAGGAAGTTCAGGATCAGCCAGCACCTCTAGCGAGTACTCTGCTGGTGACAGTAATGATACTGACCACAAAAACCAGACTGATTTCTGTTTAATGCATTTATGAAATAATTCTATATACAGTTAGTAGGTGTTCAGAGAACAGCTGAACATTCATGAATATGTTCGTGAATCCTGGCACTTTCAGGAATTTGCAGTGGATGTCATTGCTTTCCTATTCACTACAGTCTGTTTGCCAGTCTTATCTTACTGTCTGCAAAGTTTGCCAGCCATCAGACAGAAAAAACAATCAGACATCGCCAGAAGTAAAACGGTAAGGTGAACAGTTCAGAAACAAATTGCAGTCTGGCCAATTTGCTAAGTCTGAAAGACTTAGTAAATACTTACAAATACCAAATACATTCTCAGCTTATGGAAATGGTTTGGAAATTATTCCAGAGTAAACAAAAGAAAAGCTGAAATTTCAAATATTTTTTTGGTTTGACAACTACACTTTGTGCAACTCTTACCATAAGTAATCACAGATGTCTCAAGAAAAACAAAAGTCACTCTTGTCTTGCGGTTTCTCTATTGTTTTTATTCCCTTCTTTTATAACAGAATGAGAAATGTCAATTTTTCTACTGGATAATTACATAACTTGACCTTGGATTCTGACTTAATTGATGAATGGTCTTGAATAAGTCATTTCACTCCCTGCACCTCACGTTAGCCAAATAGCAGAGTCTGTTCCATCACAAGGTGTTCAAGTGATGTCTATAGAGGATTTTAAAGTCCTCAAAAGTAATAAAAGAGGCAAGAGTTGCAAGTTGCAACAGTGGAAATTCTAATTAGATGTGAAAAAAAATTATTTACATGACAGTGGTTAAGCACTGTATGCCAAGAGAAGTTTTGGAATATCCATTCTTGGAGATTTTCAATACTTAGTTGTACAATGACCTGAGCAACCCAGCCTAACTGTGAAGCTAGCCCTGCTTTGAGCAGGAGGCTGGATTAGATGGCCTCCAGAGGGTCCCCTACTACTTAAATTTTTGACATTTAGAAATCTAGCATTGTAATGAGGTTTTTTGTGTTGTTGATTCTCCAGTGTCATGAAAGCAGACTGGACTAATTGATATGCAAGGGCTCAGAAGTGCCCTAGCATGTGTACAAGATGACAGTAAAGGAAATATGAACCTGGACACTTCCTGGATGCCAAAAGAAGCAGTAGGCTTCAACATACACACAGTTTTCTACATCTTTAGCTAGAGCTGTGAATTCTCTTTAAGAATCTAGAGCAAAGCATGCCTCCTCCAGCCATCATCATGTAATGTCCGTTGGCTTCTATCAGAAAGAGCAAATAAAGAGACAAAGAGCTTAGGGAGCATTTTAATTATTTTTTGAGGGTGGATGAGTTTGTATCAAAACGTCAGGAAGGTATCTGTGGCCAAAGTAAGTAGGTACTGCCCAGAAGAAAGAATCAGACTCCTATTTCTCACCCCTACTGTTCACAACACGTCTTTCTGGCATTCAGTCTCTGCTGGTTGATAAAAAGCCTCCCATCAAACAGGACACAGACCAAAACGTATATCTAATTGGCCCTGTAGACTTGATATTGGTAACAAACAGCTCACAACTGAGGTACAGTGTTTCTGGTTTTTCAGGAATCTTTAGCCAAGGCTGTACTCCTCAACAGCCTACGTGTGGCTTTTGCCTGGGATTTAGCTGCTCCTCATAGAATAGAATAGAATAGAATAGAATATTTTAGAATAGAA
>NW_008795017.1:6896557-6903698 GCF_000699145.1 Aptenodytes forsteri
CAGTTGGAAGGGACCTACAACGATCATCTAGTCCAACTGCCTGACCAATTCAGGGCTGATCAAGTTAAATCACGTTATTAAGGGCAGCCTTGTCCAAATGCCTCTTAAACACTGACAGGCTTGGGGCATCAACCACCTCTCTGGGAAGCCTGTTTCAATGTTTGACCACTCCCTCAGTAAAGAAATACTTCCTAATGTCCAGTCTAACCTCCCCTGGCATAGCTTTGAACCATTTCTGTGTGTCCTATCACTGCATGCCAGGGAGAAGAAAGATCAGCACCTCCCTCTCCACTTCCCCTCTTCAGGAAGCTGTAGAGAGCAAGAGGTTGCCCCTGAGCCTTGTTTTTTCTAAACTAGACAAGCCCAGAGTCCTTAGCCATTCCTCATAGGACATTCCTTCCACCCCTTTCACCAGCTTTGTTGCCCTCCTCTGGACACTTTTGGGTACCTTAACATCCTTCTTAAATTGTGGGGCCCAGAACTGCACACAGTACTCAAGGTGAGGCCGCACCAATGCTGAATACAGCGGGATAATGACCTCTTTTGACCAGCTGGTTATGGTGTGTTTGAGGCACCTCAGAATGTGGTTTTCTCTCTTGGCTGCCAGGGCACACTGCTGGCTCATCTCTGCATTCTGCTCCTTAGTCATGAAGGCAGTCGTGCTGTTAGAAAAGTTGGCTCCATGCCCTGCGAGGCCAATTGCCTCACACTACCTCTGGGAAGGCCAGGGAGCTGGAAGCCATGACTAGCCCTCTCCTCGGTCAGCCTTTCTGGCTAACAGGAATTACCTCATTGCACGAGTTGTGTTCCACAATACCCTGGCAAGGTCCCATCTGATTTACGGTCATCTCAGATGGACAGAAAAGAGGCTTAAGGAGGCAGATAGGCCTAATAACAGTTAACTGGAAACAGAATCCTGGAGGAAATAAAAAAAAAAAAAAAAAAAAGTCATCAACCTGCAATTTGACCCTGCTTCACTTCTCTCCTGCAGAATGGTTATGTACATAAAGGTGTCTTTCTCTTCTGTGGGAGAGAAGGAGAGCCCATTAGGAAATATGGCAGGAGGGACCCCTAATCCCATCCATCATATAAGTGCTGAATAAGCACTTTGATACATTGACTGTGAAGGGGCTATTTTCTTTAACACCTCATATAAATGCCTGATATCAGGCAGGATGAATCTGACAGACATCACCCAAACTCCACCATACTCCCCTTATTCTCTCCTCTCCATCCTTGGAACACTCTTTCATTTTGAGGCCAGCCTTCTTGGGATGTATCCTCAGTTTTCCCAGTGCTGTAGTCCTTCCTCAACACTGAGAATGGGACTAAAGATTCTTCCTATGTACTCCCCATAGCTTAGACAGGTGACCTTCATCCTGTAGGAAATACAACTAATGCAAACAAAACGTGTTTCTGCCTCTCAGCTAGTCAGCTCACTGGCAGCCTTGAGGCGGAGAGTATTTCTACTAAACTTAGTGGAGGTAGAACTGATTAGAACCAAAGTGAGGGATTTTAAAATCAACAACTTTGCAAAGGAGCAAAGGTGGGCAGCTCACCTATTAAATATCTTTACAAGGCAATATCTCTTTCTCCCATTGGGAAGTCACCTTGAGCACTGCCTGAAATTACAACCTTCTGAGCCTTAGAAGTTCCAGAAAGATTGTGTATATTTTTTGTTAGGTAAATCCTACCTGCATCCATGGAAATAGCAGGCAAAAACAAAGCCCATTTTCTGCATTGGTATCTATCACACATCATGCTTAGGATAGTTTAACTAGAAAATTCCAAGTACTTGTTGTTCTCCTTTACCCCCCATATATGTTAAACCAAAACCTACTCCTTTTAAACATTTCAGTTACAGCTGTTAATGTACAGTATAAAATATGATTACGGATAGTGACTTCAAACCGACCTTTGTTCTTAGTGTTAAAAATAGAAGGTTAGACTATGACTTTGCTTTTTGGAAAACTGAATATTCCAGAAAAATGAGCATATGAAATAACTTGGACTTTTGTGTCAACAGCATTTGCCAGGAGGCTGATGAGAACAGGACAAGAGTGTCACTGTTTCAAAGAGCTTTCATCATTAATATTCTCAGATGGTTTTAATGACATCATTTACCAGAAATATTCAAGAGGCATTAAAAACAGAAGAGATGACTGTAATAGTATATGGTACATATTTCTTTTTAAAGCAGAAAATATTTTCTTTATTAGTGGATTTCTCTGAATTTGTGAGGTCCCAAGTTCAGCTAATAGGTGTGACAAAATTGCAGTGTGGTCTACAGTGCACGCAAAATCTTCAAGGCATTTTTCTTTTCTAAAAATAATTCCTGTGAAAAAAAATTTATGCTTATGGCTGAAAATCTTTTAGAAGCAAAAAAAGAGCAACAGTGCATGCACAGGTCATATTTTCCTTGAAAACAAAAAAGAACATGGGACGCTGTTGCTACAAAAACATCAGTTAGTAGCTTTCTTCACAGGACTTTTAAAACTTAATGATTGAAATTAGCACTTGAAAAATTACATTTATATAAATGTTTTTAAAAAGACACAAAAATGAGATTTACTGGACAGCATGACAAATCTGGAGTACTATTTATATATTAGTGTTGACAGTTGGCTCCCAAGTGAAATGGTTGTTTTTAATTAGATGAAGAAAAAGATGCACAACTTTGCATTCATCAATTGTTTTCAAGTGTTCTTTAGCATCATCAAAGCAAAACTTAGAAAGAAATAAAAAGAGTCTGAGGCTCCCTAATATTATATATGTGACTAGTTCTGCACAAGTCCATGACATTACTTGCATGTTTAAAGATAAAAATCTTTTTAAAACATACTTGAATCCACCTAATAGATTTTAACTGATATACAGGAATTTGTCTATTCTGCTGATCTGCTCTCAGCTTGCTCAACTATGTCATTTGTGTGAAAACCTAAGGTAATCTGATCTGACACAAAAACACAGGGTAAAGTATATGTGATACCGGTCTTAAAGACTCCAGTGTCACTCCAGAGTGACACCTTCAAAACTGGCAATTGTAAAAGTCAGTGAATTTTGCCTTCTTGCTCCAAATTGAAAGAGGATTAATGCTACACAGGTGTATGCACCTGTTAATGATGAAATCTTTGTCCATACATTGCACAGGAAGAAACAAACTATGGCTTCGACTAATAATTTGTATGAAACTTGGAAGATTCATTAAAAAAAAAAAGAGATCTTTCAAGACAGAAAGAGGGATCTTTGTGTATATTAAGAAAGATAAGGATAGGAAATCAAACTACAAACAACAGAAACTAACAAAAAGACAGTGACAACTAATAGGTGTTGTTTCAAACTGTCCATATTTGTCTCCTAATGGCCAGTTAAAGCTTTCACAGCATCTTTAGCAGTCACTCCCTCCTTGTGTCTGAATTGAGGAACAGAAAATAAAACACAATTTAAAAGTTTAAGAAACAAAGCGAAATGGAAAAGACACTAAAATGGATGCTGCAAAGGATTAGACTTTGTTTGTCTGCACATCTTGAAAAATATTCACTGAAACCAGACAGAGATTTTTCTCAATTTTTTTAAAGTGATCCCTCTTTTTTTCCCCTTTTTTTTTTCCTGGCACTCCTGTGCTGTCTGGAGCACTGAAGCTTTGCACAGAAACCACCTGTAGACACCAGCTACCTCTGCCACTATTCACGTGGTTCAAATTTCCTGTTATTCATTATCTGATGCTTTTCTCTGCTCTATTCAGTCTTCCATGCACAACTCCCCCTCCAGTTTTTTCTTAAAAAAAAAAAACAAAAACAACAAGCCAACCTCTTGTCCTTTTCAATTTCCTCCTCTACCAAGAGCAAATCTGCAGGATTACAGTGGAGAAATTGAGAAGAAATTAGAATAAACAAAACCATTGGGCCTATTTATAGAAAGGGAATAAGGAGAGGATGGATCAGCCCAACAACTACTAAGTTAGTCCCTCTTGCCTTCCTTAGAAGGCAGGTAGCATAATGATTCATGAGCTTTTGGCCTAAGGGAGTCAGAGCAAAGCTCAAATGCAGGCGCCACAGCCTGAAAAGCCTACAGTTCTGTAAAATACCTGTGGGAAATATTTTTATAAGAGGTGTCTCAAAAGCCAGTGTAATTGCTTGAAGTCCTTAAAGAGGAAATTGCCATCCTTTAAGAGTAATCCTGAAAGGCTTAGATAATTTTTTTCAAAACTACAATTCACATATAAGCTAGACTTGTTGGTACCTATTTTCCTTAATCAGTGTGTACTGGACTTCTCATTTCAGATTTTAGGTTTGAAGGAAACTTCCTGTCATAAGTATTTATAACTTTTTACCAACAGTACTAAATGTTTGCATATATCTAGGCAATTTATTTCATCTGTTGAAGCTTCAGTTTAACAAATAAGCAATCTGTGATCTGTACATCATTGAAATATATTGCACACCAAGTTATATGGTAAATTGAAACTAAATCAAATGAAAATACAGCCTCATACTAGAAAATCTAAATTAATTACTTGGTGTAGGGAAGCTTAGGAAGATTCCCAGGCTGGAATCATTCTCTAGAGGAGACTAACCAGAGGAACCACAAAAGGAAAAACAGAAATATTTTTTAAAAAAACTAAGAATGGAACCAACAAGGAGTCACACAAAAACTTGAAGAAGAAACCATCAAACTATTAAATTTTTCTGAGCACATTAACACTTAAAACAGCTTTAGTACCTGGGGACTGGAAGGTAATAAATGTGATGTCAAATTGTAAAGTAATGTCTAGGGAGCAAGAAACCAATGAAATAAAACTTCCATACCATGTAAGTTGGTTGAAATTATAATGAAGAATAGAATTAGTAGACATAAAGATAACTAAGATATGATGGGCAAGAAATAACTTGGATTCTGTAGTGGCAAATCACTTCTTGCAGGTCTGATAAAATTCTGGGAAGAAATATAAAAGCCAATAAGCAACAGTAACCTCTGATATTCCAGTTGAGGATCCAGTTGAATTTTCAAAAAGGTTCTTTTATATCATGAAAGATTAGTTTTGTTAAGAGCTTTTTTGCAAATCTAATTGAGTTAATTCCTGGTTGAATGATAAAACAAAAGGTAGGGATCAATGGCTATGTTCTGTAATAGAGGTTCTACTTTGGTCCCAGTGGGATCTATACCTGGTCTGTTTTTTATTATATTGAGCTAGAAAAGGAACAAATAGTGAGGTGACAAAGTTTGTTGATATATTAAATTATTCAGGATGATAAAATCAAAAGTCATGTGTGGAGATTCCCAGAAAGTTCTCATACTATTGAGTGACTGGATAATAACTTGACAGCCAAGACCAGGTGGTAATAAATGTGAAGTAATGCAGAAGGAATAAAACAAGCTTTGGCATACATACAGTGTGATGAGCTATACGCTTACTATTCCCATTCAAGAATGAGATTATAACTATATTAAAAATAGTTCTATGAAACCATCACCTTAATAATCACTAGCAATTAAAAAAAAAAAAAAGAATATTAGGAATTATCAGAAAGCCAACAGAGAAGAAAACAGAAAACTTTGTTATTATCACTGCTCAAATCTATGGCACAAGTACATCTTGCATTTTATGTGTAATCCTTTTAGCCCTGTCTCACTGATAAGATACAGGAAAGATTAAAATGATACAGAAAAAAATCAGAATGATTGTCAAAGGCAATGGGGCTTTCTGCAACACTAGGGAAAGCAAGGCCCGATCCTAGGGTAAGCAGCAGTTTTACAGCCATTTACCCAATAATTTTCGACGTGTTTAGCCTCACATAAATGATTTCAGAATTATTTCATTCTATTTAAAATAATTGGATCAATGTAAGTAACTTCTCATTCCTTGTGTCCTGTGTGGTTAAGGAAGAATGTTTATAGGAAAGGTGACTGAAATAAGTGCAAATTGAAAGTCCTGCATCTTGTTCCATTCAGACAAGAGATTATCAAAGTACTTTAATGGAGCAGATACAGATGCAAATTTTGAACATTCAGAACAAATGGTAAAACTGAAGACTTAATTTGCAACTTCTGAATGTCATTAGAGATTTGATCTTGCTGCTACTACACTGAAGATTGTCATGGAAAATGAGAAATAAAGTAAGGGAAAAATGATCTCCTTAAACAAGATCCTCAAATAGACTTATAATGGGAAGGCCTCCATGAAAAGAGATAGTAAGATCTCAAATGAAAGTTAGAGATTTTACATTCGAGACTGCAAATCAATACTGGATGGCTATGTGGGGTCTGGTTAGATCTTAATCTTGAACTCTTCAGATCTTTTTAACCTGAAAATAAGCTCTATTAAACTGTAAAAGATCCCACAAAAGGATTTGAGACTAAGCTGATGGAAGGATAACATGATTAGATCATTGATCAATCTGAATGACTGCAGGCCATTGAGAAGGAAACTAGTGCTGAATGAAAAGAAGCCAAACCCTATAATTACTGATCAAAGATAGAAACATGTCACATGATTGCAATTTTCAGCCATGTATCTGCACGGAGTTATGTCTTTCAGTCCTTCAAGACTTCAACTGGGAGGATGCCCCATAAATCTGTCTTCATAATTATATCCTTTACAATAAAATTTTCAGTTATGTTGATATCAGCTGTGATAATGGCTTTCAAACTCATCCAGGAGTTTTCAGAGTTGAAAGTTTTAGAAAGATCATGGTTGGTCTGCTGGTATTTACACAGTTATTTTAAAAAGTCATATCCTCATAAACTGCACCCCACTTCTAGTTTTAAGACACTACACCATTTTGTGATATAAACCATTAATATCTGGGTACTCTGATCATTCAGAACTTCCTAGCTGAATTAGGGGAAAAAATAGTCTCTTCTCTGAGTCAATTTATGAACATCTGAGAAGGAAGAAGAAAGGAGGAGAGAGTTAACAGGTGAAAAAATCTGAATACAAATCTTTATTACTTTCAGAACAATGCAAAATAACTTTCAAGTGTACCTGGATATTTTTAAAAATCAAAACCTCATGAATACTTAAACATCATTATTTAAAAGTAAGGGACATTTGTACCAGGTGCAGGTGCCCAGGCGCTGGCAGCGGGGGCTGCAGGGCGGCCTCTGTGAGAAGAGGCCAGGGCTGCTCCGCGCCGGACCC
>NW_008795017.1:6903748-6937880 GCF_000699145.1 Aptenodytes forsteri
GAAATGCAAGAAACAGCCTTGGAAACACCAAGGTCAGAGAAGAAGGAAGGGGAGGAGGTGGTCCAGATGCTGGAGCAGAGATTGCCCTGCAGTCCATGGAGAAACCATGCTGGAGGAAGTATTTCCCTGCAGCCTGTGGAAGGACCCATGCTGGAGCAGGGGAAAAATGTGAGGAGGAAGGAGTTGCAGAGCGGAGCTGTTATGGACTGACCACAACCCCCATTCCCCATCCCCCTGTGCCACTCAGGCCAGGGGAGGGGAGGTAGAGGAGTTGGCAATAGAGTGAAGTTGAGCCTTATGGAGAAAAAAAAGGGGGTGGGAGGGAAGTGTTGTTTTAGTTTGTCTTTGTTTCTCATTGTCCAAGTCTGTTTTAATTGGCAATAAATTAAATTAATTGTCCCCAAGTTGAGTCCATTTTGCCTGTGATGGTAATTGGTAGGTTATCTCCCTGTCTTTACCTTGACCCACAAGCTTTTTCATCTTATTTTCTCCCCCTCATCCTGTCAAGGAAGGAGAGAGAGAGCAGCTGGATGGGGGTCTAACAGCCAGCCAAGATCAACCCACCATGACACTATACACATATTGAACCTGCAATTCTCGAATCCAGGCAAAGTTATTACAAAATCTGGTCATATATGAATACATAACGAGAAAATTAATCTTGAGATGCTACATATAAAATCTAAATCCATATCTAGGTTTAGATCCAAATGGCATTACATTTGAAGAATATTTGTTTCGAGAATTAAGTTTTGGTGTATAAAATGCATATTGTTGTAATAATGCAAACTGAGGAGAACGTGAACAATTTTGTTTTGATTATGATAATACATTGCAACACTTAATATTTTTTATTTCAAACTGCAAAATAAAAATAAGGGGGTAATATATACCTATCCTACATCCAGGTCACTTGCACTTACTTATCTTATATGCAGGTCACTTGCACTGACTTCCCAAGTCACTTGGGAAATGTTTGAGCTTTAAAAATCTGAAGTAATTCAGTCAGACTATAGCACAGTTATTTTAACTTGTTGATTTTAAGTTATACTTCTTTTCACTCTTTAGTAGGTGGAAGAGAAATATAAAGTTATAAAAAATCATAAAGATTGGAATAATGTTGTAAAACATTCAATCAGGCAAAAATGACAACCAGCAGCCATACTCATTTAGCTAGAAAAAACTGGGATTATAGTACTATACATAAAGTAAAGGCTTTTGATGTCATAAAGTGAGATACTCCAATATTTTAGTAGTGCAGTATTAACTTTAAAAGCTTCAGACTCTATGGCAGTTACTTTTCATGTAGCTGATAGTTATGCTTTGCTGTTGAATCCTTTGGGGAAGCACATATTAGAGTGGAAAATCATTCTGGAGCCTATTACAAGCCATTGCATAGCACAAATATTATTAAAATGACATCAAACTTACGGCTGCAGTTGGGGGACCAAAATATAGAGGATGAAGGATCCTGTCTGGTGTATTATGTTCATGCAGGGGGAATGTAAGAAAACTTGAGTGGAAGAAAAGTGATTCCATCTCAACTCAATATGTATGATGAGAAGCACTTTTTGTCTCACACGGATGATAATAGTTATATTTAAATTCATTTCAATCAGAACTCACACTTTCAGTCTAATTTCTTGTTTAAAAAATTGTGATACTAACAGGATGAGAGCATAACATAAATCTGCAAGCCAGATACACTCCCATTTAGTTACTGGCACACTAGTTACTAGTTACTGGTATAACAGTCAGAAAAGCAATCCTAGTATTCATTGTTTTTAAACATGACCTTTTAGCTTTCATTCTTCATTGACAGCAAAAGTCTAGAAATGACAGTTTTAGTTACATCTTTACTTTCACTTACTGTGAAATATACACATAAACACTCATAAATTTGTCAATAAGCTCTTTTCATCTTCAGTTAATTATTGAATGCAGTAACATATGTTCAAACAAAATGAAAATATTCTGAAAAAATACCATTTCAACCATTTTGTGCTGGTAAAGAAAGCAAGCTGCACAGAAAATATACATTTCCACATGAAAGGTGGCAAGAAATACAATTGCCAATATTTTTCCTTCTGATTCAGTACTGAGCCAGTGGCCCAGCATACTCGGAGAATACACCTCTTTCTATTGATTAACTGACACAGTGTCAGCATCTATTCTCTCTTCCCAAGACTAAATGGGACAAAACAGTCTCTGCTCAACTATTAAACTCTCCAGAACATCTGGTCTGATTTGTGGAAATGGTTCCTGCCCTATGTTAACTCTCAAATTCTGCAAAGAAATTTCTGGGGAGATTGCCTGTTGACTCAGGCCAAAAGTGTGCTAGCAGTCATTCCAGAAATCTTGTAGTACTGACAACAGTACCTGGAAATGTTTCCTGAAACTGTTTAATTTACTAATATAGACATAAATTGTTCTTCTATAGGGTTGTGTCTCATTGGATTCATACTGACTGCTTAAATATACTGACTGCTAAATATAATCTACTGTACACTAGATTTAGCACTGATAGGTAGCTTGAAGATAACAGATATGGCCTGGGCATTCAGCTTAGGTGGGTCCTCACCTCCAGAGGTTCTCACAGATTTCACTTCAACTATGTGACAGGCACTGTGATTGATGCCTGTCAAATGTTTATTTTCTTGTCCTTGTCTGTGAGAAAACAGAGTGGTGGGATACGTTTTTGAGGATTTTTTTAATACATGCATGCCTTTGCTGAAATGTATTCATGATAGAATATGCACAAGAAGAAAGGTCAAATTGCTGGGTCAGTACCACCCGTGCTGTGCCTTGCTCTGCATCACCCTTTGAGAAAGTTTTGCTTTTCTCACAAGCAAGTTATGCTCTCACTGTTTTATGTTCTGGAACTGTATGTGGTAGTACCCAACAGTCACAGTTAATCACTCTGTAACTTTAGTTAATCTTTTGGCATATGTAGGTCTGAGTAGAGGAGCACACTGAATACAAGGACTAAACAATTGACGACTGTGAATATCTGAAGCAGGCAGTGTTACTGAGAAGAAAATTATGCTTTTCTAGAGAGGCAGTATTATTCCTGGTACTGAACACTCTGTGCCCAGCAATATTCCTTGGTGGAGTACAGTCAGGAGATATAATCCTAAATGTTCTCATTGTAGGAATGGTACAGCCAAGAATAGGGAAAGATAACCTAGTCCTGCAGGACCTTGCAGTGACTAAAATACCATCACTCTGCAGAGTTTTGCCAGCTAAAGTGTAGAAAGCTTTTTGCCTTAGCTCCATTTTTCCAGTCTTGTCACATCCAGTATCTTACATCCTGATATCCTATCTGTCCCTTGTACAAATTACAGGAAAAAAGGAAGTTTAACAGAAATATACTTTGCTGACTTTACACCACTTCCGGATTTTTTTTTCCAACAACAAGGAATCTTCCCTCATTCCTTGATAGCTCTTTTGAAAGCAGTTTTGACACCAGCCTTGGTTTGACTTTGAGAGCAAGTTTAGTCACTTTGGATAAAATATTTTTGTCATACTTGAAAAATCTCTTTCTTTACACTGTAACCACATTCACACTACCACCCCCTAAACATCTACCTGTCGTCTTCTATTTTTTGACTAATTTCCACATCCTGTCACCTTGCGAGCACGGTCAATATTCTTACTATTTTTTAGATTTTTACTCAAGTCACCAGTCCCTACAGATAATGAGTTTTCTAGCAATGACCCTTTGAACCTCAGGGAGGAACTTCCACTATTCTAGAATAAACTCTCCGCCTGGAAGGAATGCCTTTGAAGTTTTCAGCAGGGAGGTCTTGACACAAGTCTGCAGTCTCAGCATTTATGTAAAAGTGGAACAGCCCCCAGACCCCACAGTTAGAACTATTCTTCAATTTTTTTAAAATTACAGTTTGAATACAGCCCCAGATTTCTAAATATTTTCTATTTTTATACTTGCAAACCAAAGTGAATAACCGAACTAATTTCAGACATAATTGAATGACCCCACAAGCAAAATAGATTCTGAGAATCGTCAGGGAGCTCAGAGCAGCTTTCTGGCATCATTGCAGTTTCTTCCCTTGCACATTAGGACTTGCAGAAAGCATCTCTGGATAGTTGGTACAAAGAGGCAGGAAGTTTGCTGCACGCTTGCACATTCCGGCACACTTGCACATTCCGAGTGTCCACTCCTGCAGAGTGAGGTCACCGAGTCCTGGAAAGACATCTAAGAGAATTAAACTAATCTCGTAAACTGACATCATCTGAGAGGAATTAGAGAAAGATGTACAGGAAAAAAGAGTTATTAGTATTATAGAAAAGCCGCATAACACAAATGAAAACAAGTATCTAAAAAAGCCTGCAGGCAGCTCAAATGATAGGCTGAGTGCTATTTTATAATTATTTATGGGATGTTTTTTGTTTAATCATAACTTCAGTTCATCAAGTTGAAAGCTAACATCAGTATGAAAAGCGGTAGGAAGACAGATTTAAATGTTCAGCAAGGATGCTGAGAAATATTGTCAGAATCATCAGTTTAAGACTGACAAACTCATGCAAACTGAAGGAATTCAAAATGGGTCATGCACTTCAGATGACCTCCACAGGACCCTGTGTACTATATGTACTATATGGCACAGGGCCAAGTTGTTTTTTGTTTTTGTTTTGTTTTTTTTTCTTAATCAGTACACTGTATTTATGACTTTAAAAAAGGAAGTTGCTGAGGGCAAATACATTTGCAAAATATCCATGTCATTCAGTTTACCATAAGAAAGGAAAGAGAACTTTAATCTCAAGTCTGAACAAAGCAGCCATGCTTTCATTTGTGACTTTTTAGCCTAATATAATTAAGATCACATTGTATTGGTACAGCAAATCCATTTCTTTTATATACAAAACAACTGTCTGGATTACCATTTATAAAGTAAAACTAATCTTAAAACAAGCAAAAAAACCCACTGTGACAGTGTTGAAAACAGGGGAAAGTATCTGCACAATATTTGGAACAAATCTCCACCTCTTCTGAAATTTCTACCTTAATTATGACATAGAGAGACATGGATGAGATCCTTCATGTATCTTCATAACAGGAGACACAAACCATGATATATTCCTGGATCAGTCAGAACTGAATGATTGACACAGTCAGGACCAAACCCAAACAAGATGGACTGTATGGAGTCTATGCAGTGATACTCATAATTCTTTTTAAAGTGCCTGCTGAGATGATCCTTAAGAAGGATATTCTGTAAATGTGATACGTAAACATTACCAGAGCAATCTAAAGTATGCATAGGTTTTAAAGATGTCCACAGAGTACAAAAGTTCTTATCTTCCACTTTCATATCTCAGTGTCAGCAAGGTGATACCTAACACTGACATGTAGAATCAGCTTTAGGTAGAAACCATAACCATTGACTCTTGAGATATCTGAAATGAATTAATCATTCTTGAGTGCAGTGTGGCATCCATCACCACAATCAGGGAAGAGCAAAGCATCAAACAAGTAGATCTCTAAAATCATAGACTGAGATTAGGCTTTCTCAAACAGCCATGGCCAACAAGGCTGTGCTGCGCCTGTGGTCTGCATGCTGCTGATAGCTGGGTGAGACATGATTTAAGTTCTCTGACATGTTCTCTCATCCTTTGAACTGGTGTTACAGAAAGCAATTGCACTGACTGTTGTACCATTTCCCTGGTGAACTCTGCAGTCTGAGTAGAGACTAGAGTATTGCTCTGCTTGCTAAATTCTACCTTGAAGAAAAGAGGATACATCTAATGGATTAAGTTAGTTAACAGACGTTCAGACAAGGATAAACCTGAACACTTACATGCAGCCATGTCAAGACTTTTGTAAACACTGAAAAGGCAAAAGTAAAGCTTCCCTATTGGTAGTGCAACTTTATTATCACAGCCTTGAGAAACTTTTTTATGAAACAGATAAATAGCAAATAATTTGGAAGAAGAGCACTGAAAACTCATCCATAGCATCCACAGAATATATTATGGAAAGTGGAATGAACATATGAAACCTGAAATAATGAACAAATAACTTTATACACAGCAATTGTTGTTCATGCTGTTGGAAGGACACATTTCAATAACAGCACATGAACTAATGGATGAGGAAGCCCAACCAAGAATAGCAAATCATATTTAAAATAAATGGGCTGATAATTAACCACTTCAATCTGAAGGTTTGTGGGATAGACGGTTTGGGCAAACATATTCAGATTTTTGGAGTCTTTCTCACACTATAGTCTTTACATTTCTTGTGCATTAAAATTTAATTTGTAAGCTACAAAAATACTGTAATCACAATATTTCTTGGAAAGCCATGCAGGTTTTTTTTTTTATATTATTAATATCACTAAACATTATTAGTATTGTTTGCAAAGTATACTTAACCATTAAGACTGTTTCTTCCGAAGTGATTTCTAATACTACATCCAGGGTGCCTTCAGTTCCCTTTCATCAATATTTAATATCACATGAAAGAGAATAATTTTTCAATACTCCTGATATGGGGACAGTTTCTCTCTTTCATAGGACAGAGTAAAGAATGTATGGGCCCATGTTAGCTAGGCTTGCTTTCTGAGGGAAGGTTTTTGACAGCCTCTTCCTCCCTTCTTGTGCCTTCTCTGGATTCTCCACTTCATTCCCCTTAAGGCAACTGGGCTAGAAGGTGAGGGTGAACTGATAAGAAACTTAGTGATCTGCGGAAAAGGAGGAAAAAAGTACATGAGCTCTAAGGTCTAGCTACTTATTCAAATGGCCTTTTCAAAGGGACCAGTGTTGGCTGGATCAGGTGGAGGCAATGCTGCCTCATGTCTCTAAAACTTTTCACTTTGATTCTAGAAAGGTATCCTGTAATAGTGATGGACACTTGTTTCAGACTATTAGACTTGAAGTCATCTGGGGTGGGATTTAGCTTCAGACTTACACACCTAAATTTCTCAGTGCAGATCTAGCACAGACTAGAAAAGCAATTCTGCTCGCCATAAAATAGGTATCTCATGGCTGGTCAGCTGAATAACTCTCTAGGATCTACTGACCATGCTGACTAGTTCTCCAATAACTACAATCAGAGCTTAAGCATCTGGTAGACATGTCAGTTCTTAAATTTAAGAACCTGACTGTCAATCACAGCCCTGGGTCTGTAGTAGCCACCTATACAATAGAGGTTATAACTAGTATTGTAGATAAGGGTCTTGTGTTTTGATGAATAGGCAACACCATCTTTTATTTCCTTTCAGTTTTACCTTTTAATTCAAGATTTTGAAATTAATCTGAACAGGTTTTGTAACTGGCAAAATGCTGAACTAATCCTTTTGTTTCCTTAAACCATTTCAGTAGAAAAAGAGAAGGCAGAAGGCAATTAACTTCTACTGGAACTGTAATCTGCAATTTATGTATGCCAATTCTGTATGTACAGGAGTTATGGAGAGCATATGTTTTATATAGTAGGACATATGGCCTCAGTTATCATGGCTATTGAAAATAAAAACAAATTGTCTTCTCTCTATTCATATTCATGTAAATGACATAGATTTCCAGTTAAGCCAATAGCTTTGCAGTGGTTTTACTCCATTATAAGATGGAAGAGAAAGAGGCTCCATAACTTAATTCCTCTGTCTTCCATGCTGGCTTTACAGAATCCCAGCTTTATTAATTTCAGCTGTATTACTTCTGGTTTACATCTATGCAACTGAGTGGAGAAATTGATATGGAGACAGTTTTTAAAATAACATATAAAAAGTACCGGGTGTAAAAAAATCACATCAATTGAGTGTTCATTTGCAGTAATTGAGAGATGTTTTAGTAATGCAATATATTAATTCAATTTGTTATATCAAACTAAAAAAATCCAACCCCCAACTGAAAAGATATTCTACTTTCCATTTGAAATATTGCTTGGAATGGTTGTTGTTTGCTTATTTGGGGGTTTTTTAATTTGAGGTTCATTATACTGAAGCACAAAGCAAATCACTATGGCATAATGTGGATTTTAGGTTACTCCCTGCGTGGGGGAATTGTCAGAACAATGTCTTACAAGGCATTTGCAGGAATCCCTACCTTTTCTTTGCTCATCTTCAAACTTCAGGCTGATTTTACAATTTCAAATAGGTCCATTTTTGCAAATGCATTCAGTGCAGGTTTTCAATCTAGTTTTCAGTTGTTTACAGTTACCATTACTACTTCTGTCATGATTACTATAATAGTGTAGCATGAGCAGAGAAACCTACAGAAGTGGGACTGCTTTCTAATTCCATTAATTTGGTTTGCTTCTATTCTCTGGCTTATGAAGCACTTAAAACTTCCTTGCATCTCTCTCTTTGCAAATGTAGCCTCTTTCACAAGTCACAGTCTAGATGTGTGCTTTTTTTACCCATACTGTATTTCAAATGAGCAACACAAATTTATACTCCCCACTTGATTGCAAATCATTACCGTGCATTCAAGTTCTGCTTTAGCTGTTCATTTAAGAATCTCAGAATACTGGCATGAACAAACCAACACCTTAGACCCAGCAACCTGGCCAATTTGTACAACTTGAGAACTTTCTGACTGAAAGATCCTACATCCATATTGTCAGACTACGTACCTGCATTGTTTCCATCTCAAATTATATCTTTTAACATACAAAATAATCCAAGTAATCTAAGATTTAAAATATCAGCCAGTTTAAGACAGAATATTGTAAAAAGATACTTGTGGCAGAACATAGTAGATATTTGTTGATACCTTTAGTTAATTAATGAGGACCACATTGCTGTGTTGTTGTTTGCACTGCACAGTATCTTAGTCCCTGAGTGCTCCTGTGAGGGTCAGAGGCACGGTGGAAAACCTCTGTCACTGAATTGCTGGGACACTTACCTGGAGCTCTGGAGGCCTCTGTTCTGTTCCTCCTGCTGCCACTGTCCTCCTGGACTGGTCTGTACAAACCCCATCACCTTCCTGGGCAACAGTTTCACTCCTCTGGCGGCCAGACAGAATTATTGCAATTACAGGCCTAAAGAAATATATTGTTTCATGTGACAAGGATATATTCTGTGGCCATAAGGTATTTTTTTTATTTTTAAGGCAATGGTCATTATTTTTAACTACATTGTATGTGTTATTTTATTTAAAGGTTGATATTCTGTACTGGTTTAACACCTTTTCTAACTTTCCGGCACATTCTCAAGGGTTGAAGTCTCTCGATCTATCTGTCAGACAAATCATAATTTCAAATGACTTAAAAATTATTAAAAACTCTGCAATTGAAGAAAAAAAAAAAAAAACACCAACAAACCACAATCATTTTCTGTTTAGAAATTTAAAAACAAAAATTGGGGGGTGGGTAGTGAGTCTCTGTGAGAATCGTTGAACGTCCTAAACGTTAACCCTGAAATGGAATCAACAGATGGAAGTGTCTGTACTATTTAAGAGTTGTTTGATTACCTTCAGTGTAATTCTAGTTAGACATGTCATCCTGGCAGCTCAGTGGCTCCAGTACTTCTACCCAAGACCATGATCTGACAAAACAGGCCTGAGAAAACAAAATTTGATCATGAAACAATTTTATAGAGGTTATAATTTCCACTGGGCAAGTATGCAGAGTGTCCTTGGAAAACTCTGCTTTCTATGCCAGCTGTAACTAAATGCACATGAATTAAGAATGAGCTGCCAGGTGGCTAGGGACATAGTTTTTACAAAAACAGAGCCTGCACTGTGCAGAAAAGTACTTGGCACTAAATGCTGTAACAAAATGTGATTATTTTGAAATTTATTATACAATATGGGTAAAAGTAATTTCAGTCAATTTAGACAAAGAGAAGAGCAACACAATGAAAGTTGACGCATAATACCAAAAAAAGACATTTAAACAGTGTAAGTTCTTAGAGGTGCATCATTGCTTTTCATTAAAACTAGACTATTTGTCTCCTTATTATAAAGTTATGTTACTAATAAGAAAATCAGTTCTGACTCGTTACATTCATTTTAGCACCAAAGTAACAAAAGGAAAGCAGTAGGTACTCTGCTAAGTCACTGCTTAAACTTACCCCGGTAAAAGAGAGTAAATTGATGCAGTCTTCCTTCACGTGAGATGGTGTCACAGGAAAAGCAAGTAGGCTCTGCTTACTGCTGTCAACTTTCCTCTTCATTGAAATCAGTGAGACAATTATGCCAGTTTATTGTTCTTTAGTTTCTAGGAAACTAGGAAAGACAATTTTCTTCCTGGATCGCTCTTTGCTCAGGGCATATTGTGTAGCCACAGACAGTATTTTGCAATTTATTCAGTCATAATGTTTTCTGAAGAGCTCATTTTGTGCATGCAACAGCCAAATATACCTTTAATGAAGACACCTCAAAACTCTACATACAATGTAACGTCTGCTTCAAGCACGCAGCCTGACTACTGCTGAGAATCAGAGATTAATGCCCATTAAGAATGGAATGTATTTTTTCAAAATTTTCACGAGCAGCTAAGACTAACACCAAGACATGTGGAAACAACTCTCTGTAAGACAGTCTGGTAGTTTTAGCTATATTTTTTGGAAGTTTGCAGTGATTCCTGATAGGGTCTTTATTTCGGTGACTACGACTGCAGTATCAAAACAGATTGCATTATCCCTGAGGCAAATGCCTGAAGCTGGGAGCTAGACAAACTCAGGGAAAACATACAAGGTCATTCTTACTATTATTCCCACTGCACTACAAAGTTGTTATCTCCGTGGGCACCGTCCTTCACAACTGCAAGATACAGCCAGCAGTATCTTGGCCCTCTACCATGCCAGGTTTCCAGTACTGCATCCCGAGTTACTTTGAGCTCACTGGATATCTGGAGACCCATAGCACCCATGGAGTAAAGATTTTGTGTTTGTGTGTTGGAGTCACCATACCCAGCAGAATGCAGGAGCGCTCTGCTCTCCTCAGCAGCCGCTCTCTCCCCTTGCAGGCAATGTTTTCCCTTCTCATGCAGCAGGACCCACCATTCTGGGGCAAGCTCAGAAGGGAGGGGAGACGACTGTGATCTGGCATTAGCAGTGGACTTGCCTGTTAATTCCAGAGCTGATAGCTCGCAGCTGCAGGGCACCGCTGAGATGCTCCCAGCTCCTGCCGAACTCCGCTGAAGCTAGAATCAGACCCCTGCTTTGAACACAACATGGTGCTCACTGAAATTCTTCCTGAAAGCCATTCATTTTCCTCTGATTAGCCCAGATTGCATTGCTGTTTCAAGATGGCAGATAATTCAAGATTCTTGCAAATATAATGTGTTCTTTAAAGTTACCAGAGACATCCAAAGCAGTGAACAGCGGAAAGGTTAAAAGCTGTAAAATGTTGAACTATGCTTCCAGAAACCAGCTAATAAAGAAAATCAAAAAACCCAAAGCAAACAAACTGTTAAAGTAGTACTTCTGATGCAAGTCTGCTGTAGGTCCCTATCATATTGCCTGACCTTTGTTCTGAGCCTAGAAATATGAGGTTTTTAACTCCACAAGCTTCAGTCCAACCCTGAGAAGTAAGGTAAAGCTGCACCATCATAACTTATTACTGATGTATAAAATACTAAATTTAAAAGTATTAAAACTTTTAATACTGCAAAACACATATCTTCACTGCCTTTTTTGCTATAAAATAAAAAAAAAAATAAACAAATAAAAAAGAAGAAGAATAGATTCTTCCATTCCTTTATGTAACATTTCTATGCTTTGTAAGGGACTGATTTATGGTTTATCCCAGAATAATAAAATAATGACAATATCGCCAGGTGACAGATAATTCCAACTGTACCCTGTCTTTCTTACAGGACAAAGTCATCAGCTAAATGTGCTATAGAAACATATACCCATCTTGCAACATCTTGATGTTCATATCACTTCCTTTTAGCATTAAGCTAATTTTTTTTAATAAAACAGACAAAAACCAGTCTTGGTACTGATTCAAGTTGTAGCTATTTTGTGCAAGATCTTTATACCCCACCATACTGTTATTATAAAAGCTTTCGAAGGAAATACTGTGGCCAAATATTCAACCCCCTCATACCCTCACTTGTCAGCACATGGACAGAAATAGCTATCACACTTAAAATTCACACCCTACCCTAATCCAAAAATGAATTAAAACTAACTTTCAAGTGTAGAAAAGTCTCTAGTCCTGCCTAATAAATTTTTCACCATACTTATGAGTTGTTGTATAGTGACATGTAAAATGATCTGAAGCAATGTATGGCACTTCTCACATTGGAACATGAACATAAAAAAAAGATGTAAACTTCATCTATTTCTGATAAGTGTATTCAAATGGAAGATACATTTAACTTTAGGAGATTGCTGAGATGCGAAAAAGTCTGACAGATGGAAATATCCACTCAAATTAATCTGAAAATGTTGCCTTGGTGTGTACTTATAAGGCATGAGATATTTTGGGTCTAGAAAGAGGTAATGGTCACCAGTCTAGATGTCCTGGAATGAATAAGGCCAAAGTGACCAGAAATGTTTAGTTCAGAGTTAATAAGTATACAAAAGATGTGCTGGGGAAAATGGTTTTAATTATAATTTCCTACATTTTAAAAATTCCAGGGTTACTTATCAGAAAACCAAATGATGGGAGTGAGGAAAGAGGAAAGACTGAGAAAAAAAATATATTTTTAATCCATTTCTAGATTAATATATATATGTACATTGTTTTCAATTTAAAAAAACCCTATATTAATCAAAATTTATTTTTCATTTTTAAAAAGTTAAAAAATGACAACTGATCTTTAGTAATAATTCATGCATTGCAGTTCAGCAGAGTTTTGGGAAAAAATTGGCATACTACAAAGAGATTATGTTGCTCTAAGAAGAAAAATGTAAAGAGGCTACAAGAATAAAAACTGGAGCATTCATAAGAAAACTGGAAAGAGCTGTTTTATTTACTTTAGGTTTGGCAGCTCTAGAAAACCATAAATATTACATAATAGTAAAAGAATTTTACAATTTTACTGTGTACAATATTAAATTATTACAGATATAGTTATTTTCAAGAAAACATACCTACATTGCTTTTTTTTTGGTATCCATTATCATCCTATATTAGCAGCGGAGAATTGCAGAATCGGGCTTTTACATGAAAGTCATTGAAGCGGGAGTATTGTTAAACTGCTCATGTAAAGCTCCAAATGGGCAAGAGAAATGCAATCGGTGTACATTTCTACTTGACATGCAACAAATAAATATTGGCCAGAGGCTGATAGCCACAGTGTCCATCAGAAATAATACTGCCGAAATGGTATGGATAGTGAAGCATTTGGATAAGACATCCAGAAAACATTTTAGTGACCCGCTGCCCACAGGGTATGTACAGCTGCACTAGGACTCCAGGCAGATTTGTAGATGAGAGCTGTTATACTTACAATTCTAAAACTTCCTAAACAATGCCAAAAAGTTGCCTAGAGATGCTATGATGTACCTCCAACTGTATTGCCACACACCGCGCACTCTAACTTGTTACCCTCAGATCAAAGTATTAAAAAAGATTCAATGACTGAAAGCAGAGCTAAATTCAAACTACAATTAAGATACACATTTTTAAACTTCAAGGGTGATTAAGCACTGGAACAACTTGTTATGGATGCAGTGTTTTCTTTCTCACTTGAGACCTTTCATACCAGATTGGCTGTACCTTTCTCAAAAGATATGCTCTAGATCAGTCATGAACTACTTAATGAAATTATGTGGATTGTGTTATGCCAGATAGGACAGCATGATCATAACATGTGGCCTTAAGACTTAAGAAATCATGAAACCATTTAGGGGTTAGCCATGCTAACTCTGCTTTCAAGTTAAGGGATAAAATTTTTCACAAGTACATATAGGTGAAGAAATCATGTGAGTCATAAGCAATCATCCTCAAATGAGAAAAGATATTAAAATGTAAAGGTTTTTATGAGATTTACTTTCATGTCCTTCCCATGATGAAAACAGCATCTTCATTAATATTCATACTTTTCAGATATTGCTATTTGTTGTTTGACAGATGTTAACACAGTGCAACTAGTAGGAAAAAAGCAAATAAGCAAAGTGATCCTATTAGAGCATGTGCAAACATGCTGTGTAAACAGCTGTTTATTATCTGCATCAAAGCAAAACTTCCTATCACTTAGCAACTGAGCCACCAGAAGACCTTCACAACCACATGTCAGATTTTTCACCATGCAGAAATGACCTGTATGTAAAGAACAACTGTCTGGCAATCACAGTGGGTGAGGTTGTCAGCTTCCGTGTTAAGGTCCATCTGACCATTGACTCTGGAGATAATACAGGACTTAATTTTTACTCCTCTGCTGCTATACACTACTTATTAATAATACCTGTATGGTGCATTAATGGGGAGGACTTCATGGGACCATCTGTGGGAGATTGGCAGACAGTGGCAGGTAATGGTCTGTTGACAGCTAACTGCTTATATAACCTTGTATTTTCAGCTTGTAAATTGAAATTAACAAATTAAATATTTATCACTTACGTATTTGCAATACTGACATTAAAATGTCATTCTTTAACCATCTTCCAAGATTTGACCTAGTGATTCTGAATTACTTGTGGTTAACTTAGAACACAACCTTAAGAAATCATGACTGAGAGTCAATCTTGGTTGAAAAACATTACTTTCCCAATGTTGACAAGCTTGAAGTTATTCCAGTTTGAATTGTTTCTAGCGTCAGATTACCAGAAGTCAGATTTGGCCATATTACTTTCCTGCTTTAAAAAGATGTCCCATATCAGAAATGTTTTTTCTTCTTAGACACAAACACCTTCAATTTCCTAGGCTGAACACTTACATGCAAGAAGGGAGAAGATTTCTGATAGTAGAGAAAACCCTTGTAGGCCGTTAATAAGTTACTCTTCAAACCCCAGGAGAATAAATTAAATAGACTGGATTTCCTCAGTCTCTCACAGTAAAGACAAGTTTTCTGGATGCCAGATAGTCCTTGTAGCTTTTTCTGAATCCATCTCAGTGTGAAAATTTATCTGAACACTTTTCCTTGTGTGGATGCCAGACCTGGACCCTCAGTTCTAGAGAAATCCCCACTAACGCCTTTGATTATATCATTCTCAGTAAGAAGATCGACCTACTTCCACTTTGTATTTCTCATCTCCAAGCTGCTATTAGCACAAGTCTCACAGAATTCACTAGAAAAGTGACTCCCAGTTCCTTGTCTGTCTTCCATAATCCTAACAATATATGGTTTCTCATTCAGTCCTTGGTGTCCTTTATCTCAGAAGTATTGCTCCTGAAATGATTCCACCAGCTTGGACACATCTGTCTGCAAGACCACACTCTCTACACATCATCTTTGAGGGATGTGAGCCAGATCAAGTATCAGAAGCTAGGTATGCTGGATTTATGTCATCTAAGGTTTCCCCTACATTAGTTGAATGGTCTGCTGTCATACTAGGCAATTTACTGATTTTCCATAGGTCTCAGCGTCAGGACAGAAGGCTAAGCAGCAGTTTTATTAACGTAGCTCTGAGAAATCGGGGGGTGGATAGTGGGGGGGAAGGACATACCAAACTAAGGAAAACATGAAATAATTTGAGAAGTAATTTGAGAAATAATTTCAGAAATAAAACAAGGCCAGGTGGCTCAACATTCTTGGATTTTGATGAATTAAAGAATTCATTCGTGTTCAGAGGATGACCTAAGAAAGCTCCTATGTAACCATATTCCCAGTCATGATCAATGATCCTATCTGAAATATTTATTTGTCATGTGTTTTGCCACTCTAAAATAAATGTGCAAGCTCCTGAAATGTCCTAACCTGATAAGTAGCAAGTTGCAAGGTGGGATATGGAAATCTAATCTCTGTAAGCTACATGCTTTCAAGGCCACAACCTTCCTGAACTAAATGCTAAGTCCCTAACAAGTTCCCCTCCCTTCTATGCACAGTGGGCAGGATCAGGAACGTTCACTGCCACACTATCAGGATAAAGACAGACCTGTTCTGGGTGCACCCTATCTATGCTCCTTTCTTAACCCAGCACCATATGAATATGGCAGAGGGAAGAAAGCTAAGTAAAGAAGAATTGTCCTGCAGTAGCTATGTTAGAAATGAATTAGTAGTATTCTCAATGCCAAACTGATATGGCAATATCTATTATTAGATTAAGAGCCCCTAAATCTAATAAAATTAGTTTATTCCAGGGTTACTTATCAGAAAACCAAATGATGGGAGTGAGGAAAGAGGAAAGACTGAGAAAAAAAATATATTTTTAATCCATTTCTAGATTAATATATATATGTACATTGTTTTCAATTTAAAAAAACCCTATATTAATCAAAATTTATTTTTCATTTTTAAAAAGTTAAAAAATGACAACTGATCTTTAGTAATTATTCATGCATTGCAGTTCAGCAGAGTTTTGGGAAAAAATTGGCATACTACAAAGAGATTATGTTGCTCTAAGAAGAAAAATGTAAAGAGGCTACAAGAATAAAAACTGGAGCTTTCATAAGAAAACTGGAAAGAGCTGTTTTATTTACTTTAGGTCTGTCAGCTCTAGAAAACCATAAATATTACATAATAGTAAAAGAATTTTACAATTTTACTGTGTACAATATTAAATTATTACAGATATAGTTATTTCCAAGAAAACATACCTACATTGCTTTTTTTTTGGTATCCATTATCATCCTATATTAGCAGCGGAGAATTGCAGAATCGGGCTTTTACATGAAAGTCATTGAAGCGGGAGTATTGTTAAACTGCTCATGTAAAGCTCCAAATGGGCAAGAGAAATGCAATCGGTGTACATTTCTACTTGACATGCAACAAATAAATATTGGCCAGAGGCTGATAGCCACAGTGTCCATCAGAAATAATACTGCCGAAATGGTATGGATAGTGAAGCATTTGGATAAGACATCCAGAAAACATTTTAGTGACCCGCTGCCCACAGGGTATGTACAGCTGCACTAGGACTCCAGGCAGATTTGTAGATGAGAGCTCTTATACTTACAATTCTAAAACTTCCTAAACAATGCCAAAAAGTTGCCTAGAGATGCTATGATGTACCTCCAACTGTATTGCCACACACCGCGCACTCTAACTTGTTACCCTCAGATCAAAGTATTAAAAAAGATTCAATGACTGAAAGCAGAGCTAAATTCAAACTACAATTAAGATACACATTTTTAAACTTCAAGGGTGATTAAGCACTGGAACAACTTGTTATGGATGCAGTGTTTTCTTTCTCACTTGAGACCTTTCATACCAGATTGGCTGTACCTTTCTCAAAAGATATGCTCTAGATCAGTCATGAACTACTTAATGAAATTATGTGGATTGTGTTATGCCAGATAGGACAGCATGATCATAACATGTGGCCTTAAGACTTAAGAAATCATGAAACCATTTAGGGGTTAGCCATGCTAACTCTGCTTTCAAGTTAAGGGATAAAATTTTTCACAAGTACATATAGGTGAAGAAATCATGTGAGTCATAAGCAATCATCCTCAAATGAGAAAAGATATTAAAATGTAAAGGTTTTTATGAGATTTACTTTCATGTCCTTCCCATGATGAAAACAGCATCTTCATTAATATTCATACTTTTCAGATATTGCTATTTGTTGTTTGACAGATGTTAACACAGTGCAACTAGTAGGAAAAAAGCAAATAAGCAAAGTGATCCTATTAGAGCATGTGCAAACATGCTGTGTAAACAGCTGTTTATTATCTGCATCAAAGCAAAACTTCCTATCACTTAGCAACTGAGCCACCAGAAGACCTTCACAACCACATGTCAGATTTTTCACCATGCAGAAATGACCTGTATGTAAAGAACAACTGTCTGGCAATCACAGTGGGTGAGGTTGTCAGCTTCCGTGTTAAGGTCCATCTGACCATTGACTCTGGAGATAATACAGGACTTAATTTTTACTCCTCTGCTGCTATACACTACTTATTAATAATACCTGTATGGTGCATTAATGGGGAGGACTTCATGGGACCATCTGTGGGAGATTGGCAGACAGTGGCAGGTAATGGTCTGTTGACAGCTAACTGCTTATATAACCTTGTATTTTCAGCTTGTAAATTGAAATTAACAAATTAAATATTTATCACTTACGTATTTGCAATACTGACATTAAAATGTCATTCTTTAACCATCTTCCAAGATTTGACCTAGTGATTCTGAATTACTTGTGGTTAACTTAGAACACAACCTTAAGAAATCATGACTGAGAGTCAATCTTGGTTGAAAAACATTACTTTCCCAATGTTGACAAGCTTGAAGTTATTCCAGTTTGAATTGTTTCTAGCGTCAGATTACCAGAAGTCAGATTTGGCCATATTACTTTCCTGCTTTAAAAAGATGTCCCATATCAGAAATGTTTTTTCTTCTTAGACACAAACACCTTCAATTTCCTAGGCTGAACACTTACATGCAAGAAGGGAGAAGATTTCTGATAGTAGAGAAAACCCTTGTAGGCCGTTAATAAGTTACTCTTCAAACCCCAGGAGAATAAATTAAATAGACTGGATTTCCTCAGTCTCTCACAGTAAAGACAAGTTTTCTGGATGCCAGATAGTCCTTGTAGCTTTTTCTGAATCCATCTCAGTGTGAAAATTTATCTGAACACTTTTCCTTGTGTGGATGCCAGACCTGGACCCTCAGTTCTAGAGAAATCCCCACTAACGCCTTTGATTATATCATTCTCAGTAAGAAGATCGACCTACTTCCACTTTGTATTTCTCATCTCCAAGCTGCTATTAGCACAAGTCTCACAGAATTCACTAGAAAAGTGACTCCCAGTTCCTTGTCTGTCTTCCATAATCCTAACAATATATGGTTTCTCATTCAGTCCTTGGTGTCCTTTATCTCAGAAGTATTGCTCCTGAAATGATTCCACCAGCTTGGACACATCTGTCTGCAAGACCACACTCTCTACACATCATCTTTGAGGGATGTGAGCCAGATCAAGTATCAGAAGCTAGGTATGCTGGATTTATGTCATCTAAGGTTTCCCCTACATTAGTTGAATGGTCTGCTGTCATACTAGGCAATTTACTGATTTTCCATAGGTCTCAGCGTCAGGACAGAAGGCTAAGCAGCAGTTTTATTAACGTAGCTCTGAGAAATCGGGGGGTGGATAGTGGGGGGGAAGGACATACCAAACTAAGGAAAACATGAAATAATTTGAGAAGTAATTTGAGAAATAATTTCAGAAATAAAACAAGGCCAGGTGGCTCAACATTCTTGGATTTTGATGAATTAAAGAATTCATTCGTGTTCAGAGGATGACCTAAGAAAGCTCCTATGTAACCATATTCCCAGTCATGATCAATGATCCTATCTGAAATATTTATTTGTCATGTGTTTTGCCACTCTAAAATAAATGTGCAAGCTCCTGAAATGTCCTAACCTGATAAGTAGCAAGTTGCAAGGTGGGATATGGAAATCTAATCTCTGTAAGCTACATGCTTTCAAGGCCACAACCTTCCTGAACTAAATGCTAAGTCCCTAACAAGTTCCCCTCCCTTCTATGCACAGTGGGCAGGATCAGGAACGTTCACTGCCACACTATCAGGATAAAGACAGACCTGTTCTGGGTGCACCCTATCTATGCTCCTTTCTTAACCCAGCACCATATGAATATGGCAGAGGGAAGAAAGCTAAGTAAAGAAGAATTGTCCTGCAGTAGCTATGTTAGAAATGAATTAGTAGTATTCTCAATGCCAAACTGATATGGCAATATCTATTATTAGATTAAGAGCCCCTAAATCTAATAAAATTAGTTTCTGACACAAACAGAGGCGGGGGGGGAAGAAAAAGGTAAATAAGGCAAGAAGAAACAGAATGCACTGAGAAAGAAGACCAGAGAAAACAATAGAGACACACAAATAGTATTTCCTATGGAAAGTTTTTTAACTGGATGATTTCCTCTGTTTCTGTGTCAGGAACTTTCTGTAAAGTGTGAATAAAAAACCCCGTGAAACTAGGACTCCTCAGCTTTGTACCAGTAGCCTACAAAACTGCGTTTTGTCTTGTTTACTCTCTCTGTCTCATGCCAAATAAATCTTACGCAATATGTAGCAATAATCCCACAATTTTACAAGAAGGAACAAAGAATTGTCCATTGCCAGTGTTACCTGTGACTCAGTAGCGTAAGCACTGTGCAGGACAGTGGCAGCTGTAGTATAATTGTACTCAGGATGAAAAAGGGCATGAATCCACTCTCCCTGGCAACACATTACTAGTCGAGTTTTCTCACCACTGCAGTTGCTGAAATTATCATTATTAATGTATGTTAAGAAAGCTCTGAGTAGATTAGGCTATTAGAGAGCTTAGCTGTAAGGAGATCTACTTGGAAAATCTCAGGCAGCCTTAAGTAGAAGACAAGTACTGTCTTTTGCCCCCCAGGATCATGGCTCACCCAAGCTTAAACAGTTCTGCTAATGGAAACTATGTGATGAAAAATACGATTGCTATGGACATTAGAAGAATTTTAATGTTTTTTTTCTGTTACTGTGAGGTACCTACATTCTTCCTAAAATGAAATACAGGCACATAACAGCTTGTAAAACTGGGTCGAAGTGGTCAGCACATAAACCACTCAACATTCAACAGTCATTGGCACAACATAAATATTTGCATTAATATTCTGCAGGTGACAAAAATAATAACACTCTTCTTGTAAGGCTCTTTATGCTATCCTTGCATCAAATGGAAGTGTGTTGTATGTTAACATAGGCATTCAAAGGTCATAGTTACACAGTTAGGAGCGGATTTATCAGAGGGATAAGCCCCAAATTTCAATGCAAAGGGCAGCATTGGAAAGAGCACTAGGATCATCATCAGTACATTGTCTGGTCTCTGGTGACTTTATTATGCATTGTGTATCCTTTACAACCTGTCTAACAGACAACCTGTCTGCCACAGTTTCTGATTAGGACAATAACTATTGCACTGACAATGCCCTAATTAGGACTAAAATTCATCCACTGAGACTGTATGTCTCTCTGGTGAACCAGTCTCTAAAGGAAATATTCACATTCTATTGTTATACCCTCCTGCTCCCCCTTATTCTCACTTTCTTTCACCTAATGCCTTATTTTGGGACTGTAAAACACCTATCATAACCGAATCCTAACCCGGTATAGACAGAGTGTCAGTGAAAAGAAAAATTGTAATTAACATTAACAATTGAAATTGTCAAGAGCAGATCTAAAACCCACAGCGGAGAAGTCTCCTACAGTGTTCATGCAGATATTTAACTGGCGCAAAACTCCAAAACAGTATTGCGTGTTGTTGAATGCCATCTTCTGACACATCATCTGTTTAAACATTTAAGTTAAAGGTGGAGTCAGTATTGCTTATACTATCTAAAATTTTCCATTGTAAAATCCTAGGATTTGGTACCTACTTTTTGCACTTGAAGTGTTCAAAGTAAGATTTCCCATGGAGCCTCAAAAGCAGTATTACTGAAAGTTTTCAACAAAAATCAGCTCACTATTTCCAAAACTGAGGTTAGGAAAATATAGTGTTCACAATCCTGTTAGGCTGTGAAAATCATATTCTCATTAAACTAATGCTACCACGTTTCTGACGTATGGATTCAGCGTTTGGCAAGTGTAAGATTTATTGCTGTTCCAAGTGTCATTGTTTCTCTGCTCCCAGCAAAGCACTGTAAAACCCAGTGGCAAAAACTGTGTCGTCACCTCCTAGTGGCTGTCAGTAAAACAATCGCTTTAATTAGCTGAAGTGGCAAAGGTCTGTGCTAGGAAGCTGATGGCCTCTCGCAAATTGCAATTCACTCAAGGGTGTTCCATAATATCTGGTCTTAGGCTTTTCTGTTTCAACAACATAGAAATTGAACACCAGAAGATGACATTAAATAGCAATATTAAAACGACACAATCTGGCTGAAGTTAGGAAGTCAAGAAGAACCATGATTTCTTATGCAAATCAATGTGATAGTCTGCATTAAGTCACAGACTTTAATTACATAATGATCATAATATGTCTTTTAGGACAACTGTCCCACTCCCTGAAAGGTACAGAGCAACCCCAAGGGACTTGGGGAAACCTGAATTCTGTTCCTTAAGTCCACAGACTTAATGCATTAAGGAAGTATTATGCAAAATCCAGCAGCATATTTTTCAACAATTCTGAAAGAAGCAGCAGAACCTAGAAGCAGACACTCAAAGGATAATTCATACTGGAAGGGACCTTGGGAGGTCATCTAGTTCAAGTGTCTCCTCAAGGCAAGGTCAGCACCAAATTCAGACCATGCTGCCTAGAGCTTTGTTTACTCATGTTCTGGAGACCTCTGAGAACAGAGATCCTGGAGCTTCTTGGGTTGCCTCGTCCCTTGTGTAATTATCCTCATAGTGAACATTTTCTGTACCTACACTCAGAACCTCCCCTTATTTCAATTTATGATAACTGTCTCTTGTTCTCCTGCTACACACCTCACTAAATATCTGCCTCCTTGACAACATCCCCGTAGGCACTGGTGGGCTGCTGTTAGGCCCCCCTGAAGCCCTCTGCTCCAGGCTGCACAAACCCAGCTCCCTCAGCCTCTCCTCACAGGGTAAGTGCTCCGGCCCCCCGACCATCTCTGTGGCCTCTGTTGAACTCTAGTTTTTCAGTGACCTTCTTGAACTGGGGGCCCAAAGCAGTTCCTAGATGCAGTCTAACGAATGGCAAGTAAAGGAAGGGCAGCTCTACCCTCAATCCACTGGCTGTGCCCATGCTGACACAGCCCAGGATGCTGTTGGCCTTCATCGCTGCCAGTGTGCACCACTAGAATTTAAATTCCAGCTGAAGTGAAACTTGAGAACTAGTCTGAACTTTGAATTACTAAAACATTGATCCCATACATAGGATGATGAGAGAGAAAACTTTTTGTATTTTATTTTACATTCTGCTTTTTTGATCTTTGGTCCAGCCTTCTGGCTAGTTCCATCAGGTTTTGCTACTGGATAGGATGTTTCTGTAATATATAGCACATGACTCATTTTCCTGTTTATATTTTAAGCATTTTAGGCTAGAGTTGTATGTCTAAGATAAGAAAATGGCTGGTAATTTACTTTTTTGCTAGTATCCCAACGTAAAAGATTTGAGTAAGCATCAAAGGTTACATATTTTCCCCGGAAGCAAAGTCTTATTTTAGTGTTTAGCTGTATGTCAATCTACTTGTCTTCAGCCTCTAACACTGTGTCCAATACTACTTTGCAAATTTATGGGTAGAATTAATTTAAAAAATGTGAAATGCCTTTAAATAATTAGTAAAGCATATGAGCAGATGCTTTAGAGTTTTTCTGGGCAAATCTATAGTTCATTTTGAAGTAATCACAAAATTTCAAAAATAAAACAAAGGATACTGTAACTGCTTCTGGTTTTCACCTGTTCAATTTCAATTTTATTGATTTTCTTTTATTTAATTTTAAAAAGCCAATTTATTCCTAAAGATATATTATGTGCAAACTTTGTATCCATACTTTGTATAACTCCAAAAAGCTCCCCTGACTATAATGAGGCTTGAAGATTTGCCTCACAAGTATAGAAAGTCTATCAGACCCTAAAATATTTTTTAATGACTACATTAGGACAATTATTACCATTTTGCTCTTTAAGAAGTTCAGTGGACTAGCACAAGCTATGGAACTCATAAAGGTATTTGAATCTTTTTGAAAATAATTGTTACCTGGCTGACCCAATATCCAGCAGAACAAGTGATCATGGCAATTTTGTTACAGTAACTTTTTACTGATTTATTTTATAAAGAAATAGATATGAACTAATGAAGGAATTACATTATGTGATGTTTTCTTTCTTCCTTTTTCTGCCTTTTTCTTTCAACTCCCACTAGTCCTGAGCTTGTGGATCCGAACTTGCATTTGACTCATTGCCACAGGATAGTGCAAAGGCCAAGGATTTAACAACATTTAAGGAGGCATTAGAGATTTATACTGATAGAAAGAATGGCCTGTGTTGTAAAAGTCCAAATTGAAAACATTAATGATGTTATTAAAAAATCCTAGAGGAATGTAAAGATTTCTGAGTCAATATTTATTTTGTAATTATTAGTTTGTGAGAAAAAGATCAAATTATTCCATATCTGTTTGGTGTGAAGATTTTTGCCCACCTGATAAATCCTGGACCAGCCACCATTAAATGACATATGACCATGTATAATAAGTCTGATTCAAAATGGTAGTCTCTAGGTTAGGATGTCTGATATATGTTCCCTCTAAGCAGGATCAGGGCAGACTGTACATTTAATGAGCATGCTGGGGTTTTTTTAAACCAAATTTCATTAGTGGCGCAGAGTATCTGGATGCCTGATGGAATGTATATATTGATCTCTGTTTGTCTCTACTCTTTTTCAGACTAATAAATTATCAACCAAAGTCAACCTATAGGGAAAATGCTTTTACAAAGGCATTTCATTCACGGTTGGTTTTGGGGGGGTAAGGGGGAGATAAGAGTAATTGAGACTCTGGGTCACTCAGTGAAAGGGCAGTTCCTTGAAGACGTGTGAGCACATACACTTATGTCAGAGCTTTGTTTAAGAGTTATGGCAATTTGAGAAGAGCATCTAGAGTTAGAATTTTCCTCACTATTCCCTTTTCTTTCAGGTCATAATTAAGAATTACAGTGGTGGTCACACTGTGCTTCCTCACAGCCACTGGGGATGCTCCCTTGTGAAGGAATGATGAATGTGATGCCTTTTGAGGAAGATGTGTGCTAGTACTGCAAAATGTAGTGATCTAATCCCTCTATATAGTTAACTTTTTTAGCATCTCAGGTACATCTTGATCAAAGATGCATCTCTTATCCATCCCTTTAATTTACCTCTTTAAAACAATATCAGATATCCTATTTTTTTTGTTAAGTAGGCAACTTCAAGAGACTGTTTTCCTGTAGAAATATGAGTCTAAGCAGCTAGTTGGCCCATATGAAAACCATGCTTCTCAGCTTCTTTTCAGTAATACATCCCCCATATGTATGTCATTCTCAAACAAATTCAGGAAAGAATCTCACTTCATCTGTACCCTGAGGCTTGGTGAACTCTAGTTGTGGCAGGCCAGCTGCAGGAAAGAGATTTGAGACTACGGACACATCCACTGAAAACTCCCTCACTGGAGTTTTCAATCGCTAGATGTCAAATCTGTATATATATTTTTGTACTGATATTTAATTGTTCGTTAACTTTATTGATTTCTTGTGTCAGACCAAATCTAGCTTGTTCTGGTACTGTTTGTGTGAGTCTTTAGGGACCCTCTTTAAAGATCTGTGCCATTATACCTTTGTGGAGCTATAATCTAGGCAAGGCCAAGGCTATTTCCACCAGGAGTATGCCACTCTGAGAAACAACTAGTTTTGGTACGTGGCCAAGGAGTCCAATGAGAGGAGCAGCACTGGGAAGGGATCAGTGGGGATGATCCCCACATTATCCTTCAGGGAGACAGATTTCTGGAATCAAGCCTAAGCACCCTGGGGAAGAGGTAGAAAAAGACTGAAGAACTCATAGTGATGGCAAGGACTTCTGGGCCTGCCATCTCACTTCCCCCAACCCAACAACCATCCTTTCACTTTTGTGCTTGGACATCCTTGTCCCAGTGATGAGGTTAGCCAGCAGTAATGAGACATACAAGTCAAAAGGAGGAAAAAAAGTGCAAGTTTGAGGCACTGTGTTTCAAAGAGGCAGAATTAACAAACAGCTGTCGTTTGGACCTACAGCACAAATCATCTCCAGCTCTGAGCTATTCTCATCTGCAACACCTTGGAGAACTTCACCATGAGAATAGATCCAGGGCAGCAAAAGAGCCATTGAGATAAACCCCACCAAAGAGGCTTAGCAGAGTAAAACTACCACTTTTATATGCCCTCAGGTGTAAACAGCGGTTCAAGAAAACTTGAGGAAGACTGTTATTATAAAAGTGCTTGTTGTGGGTTAACCCCAGTAGGCAGCTAAATCCCATGCAGCCATTCGCTCACTCCCCCCACAATGGGTTGGGGGAGAGGATCAGAAAGGTAAAAGTGCAAAAACTCATGGGTTGAGATAAAAACAGTTTAATAGGTAAAGCAAAAGCTGCGTGCACAAGCAAAGCAAAATAAGAAATTAATTCATTACTTCCCATCAGCAGGCAGGTGTTCAGCCATCCCCAAGAAAGCAGGGCTCCTAACAGTTGCTGGGGAAGACAAATGCCGTAACTCCGAATGTCCCCCGTTCCTCCTTCTTCCTCCAGCTTTTATTGCTGAGCACATCATTTGGTATGGGATATCCCTTTGGTCAGTTGGAGTCTGCTGTCTCAGCTTTGTTCCCTCCCAACTTCTTGTGGACCCCCAGCATACCTGCTGGCAGGGCAGTGTGAGAAACTGAAAAGGCCTTGATAATGCGTAAGCACTGCTCAGCAACAGCTAAAAATCCCAGTTACCAACACTGTTTTGGCCACAAGTCCAAAACATAGAACCATACAAGCTGCTACAAAGAAAATTAACTCTATCCCAGACAAAACCAGTACAGTGCTTTACCTGACCTCCTATCTATGCATTTAAAACTTGGAACTAAACGGTGATCAAGAACACACAGCACTGTTCAATAATCTGTGCTTCCTTTGTGCAACTCCCTATGCCAGTATGTGAGTTTACTTTAGATGAGGAATTAGGGCATTAAGGTGTGGGCCCTAGCGGAAAAGAAGGGCAATTCGAGTTTTCTTGGCTATAGAGCTCCACATAATCAGCAAGCAAGGAGTAAAGAGTGTAACAACATTCCAGGAACCCTGTACAAACAGTAACCTGTTTGGCTGCAAATTAGCTTTGTGCTTACCCGGCATCTCTTTCCTCACTGCCATGGACACAAAATGGCTGGTTGGCAAGAAGTCATCATCAAAACCAAAAAAGTTTTTTATTGCTATCACCATTAACAAATTGTGACCTGAATACTACATTGATGTAAAGTGATCCAACAATCCAAACGGAAGCCAAAGGTTTAAGCATAAACTCCATTGTCTTCTAAGCTTGCCTTTTTGTGCCAGCTCCTTTGCAGCTGCGTTGTTGCAAATGAGGTTTCCAGTGTTTAGCAATGTTAGTCACTGATTAGACACAGATTCTGAGCAAGTGGAAGCTGAAACTAGACACAGCTCCTGCTGAGTTATTATTGCTACTGACCTTAAATGTTTACAAATAGTTTATATATTTTGTTTTGCTTTGGTTTTTCTCCTCTTCCTTTCTGGACTCATTTACTACCAATCAGGTTTTAATCTACTAGGAGCTTGCAAACTTCTATTCTACAGCCTGAACCTCCCACTCTGATATTCCTTAGCATACCATAGCAAAACAGGAAAATCTTTAGAAAGGAAGATTTCCAAACCTTCAGGACATTCTCCTGAATGTGCAAATGGTTTCTTAGAAGGCAAGATTATATTCCTATTAGAGCAATCTATTTTGAAGCTTGCTGAGGGTGAGACTGTGGCTTTCAGCATGGCCCTGAGCAAAGAACCAAGCATTACTGCAGCACATGGCAAAGGACAGGATTGATTATGCCACGTTAGTCCTTTACAAACTCTCTGAGATGGCAGTGTTTTGAGAAACCAGAGCTATCAAGCTACTAAACCCTTATCCCTTCCCCAGTACTGACCACATATTAGTTCTTGGGAGGATTATGTGATGTAGTCTTGCTTTACCTCCTGAGTGACTATTTCTGTAGACCCTCTGGAGCCTGCAAGCAAGCAATAGGGGAGCTCTTTCCCCAACCCCCTCTTTTCTCCTTTGGCAGACTACTGACCTGCTGTGGATAGATTCAAAGTGTTCCTGCACCACCTGGGTCTGAAAAAAACAGGATCACTGCTCCTAAATCTTGAGGTCTAAGGCATGTTCTGCTGAGCAGAACTTTTAGCCATCCAAGTTTTATGCTTGAGAAAGAATTAAAAATTAAATTTCCAACACAGGCTTCTCACATAAAGCAATGGATGGTGCCAGAAAGAATTATGAATTTATGGGAAAAAACAAGAAAGTGTGTATATTTGTTTCCTTCTATTTGCACACTGGATGAATTGCACTGTCACATAATTAAGTTGCCTTCCTTTTCCCGCTCTTCTCCTCAGTGACATGGAGAGAACTGCTCTGGATGCTCATCCCTTAACTGAAGTCTATACATTATTTTGTTTGTGGAAGAAGCTTCCCAATACAATTTTCACTTTTCTGCCTTTTGACTCATACAATCCTTTCTAGCCACATTTCAGGTAAGAAATAGCAGCCTTTTCCTCTAACCAGGCTTCCGCTGTTGTGGTGGGCTGGTGAGTGAGAATCAAAGTTGCTAACTCTGAAGTACTGATAACTACTCAGCATATATAAAAAAAATTTCCAAAAGCTTCATCTGTACAAAATAGAGGTTATTCCTTCAAAGGAGAGATCACACAGGTTTTGTAGAAAATGGATAAATAGGTAAAATGTGCAAAATTGAGGTGATACAACCTATACCATTTTGTAACAGAAACTATAAAATGAAGCCAATCACTTCCTGATTAATATGAAACAATACACATGTCTGACAATAATACAGAGTTGCAGGGTTATAAACTCTCAAGGGGCTGCACCTCCAGAAAAAAGGGCTTTCAAGGAGTCAGGATTTCTACTGGCATAATTTTATTGGCACAAGAGAAAGCAAATAAACCATCAATCTCAAGGTCTTGACATAAACATTGAAGAAATTCTGAGAATCACACCAGAGTATGTGCACAAAATTAGGGTCCTGATTCTGCCCTTATGGCACATTGTTTTCAAGTTCAGTTAATCTGTTTGTTTCCATTCATTTAGCACACATATACTCCCCAGTGTTCTCTCTGATATGTCCTAGTCAAACTCGTCTTTACCACTTGCATATATGCAAGACATGATTTTGACCCATCTCAGTCATATAGGTAGAAAGCAACCTGTAATAATTACCAATTCAGGAACTGTGCTAAAAAAAAGGGACTAAAACAAAGTACTGTTTTATTGGTATGGAAAATGCATGAGACACCAACAGAGTCACTTTTCCAGGAGCGATACCACCTCATCAGGATCTTTGTGAAATAGATTTTTAGTCATGGAATCAGAATGAAGAATTTTGGTTGCTAGTTGCCACACAACTGTAGTATCATGGCCTGCAAATGCCTAGGCTTTTCTATTCCACCCACCCCCCTGATAATACACAGCTGTCTGTTTTGAAATTCACTGATAGCTGTAATATAACAACACAAAGAGCAAAACATGTTATGGATATTATTAATGTATGTACTTTTTTGTGCTATATACGAAAATTTAAAAAAATCATTCTATTATAAGACTGTAAAAAAGAAGTAAACATATTTCAAATGTTGAAAGCATTGCAGTAAGCATGATGAACGCAATCACACTTGACACGTTTCTTCTGTGAACAATGAAGCATAACCAAACTGCTATGTCTGCATCCTAGCAAATGCATTGCCTTTTACTATGGACCAGATTGCATCTTTGCCACATACCCTGTGTCAGAATGAGCAAGCTGAGAAGTGCTTTGATGGTTACATATGTTGTTATTGTGCAGCTCCAACGAACAGTAGTTTCACAAGAATGAACTCTCAGTCTATTTAAATACAAGCGCTGCAGTGCAACCTCTTTCCTGCTCAGAATATGTCTTATATTAGGTTTTATGTCTCACCATGACAGTTAAACATTGTATTTTTCACTGCAGAGCTGCTTCTATGGAAGCAAACTTACCTATGAGAGCTAGAGCTAGCACTACATCTAGAGGAAACATCATTTTGCTTCCGAGGCAGCACAAAGCTTTAACTTCGTTTCTTGGCTTACTCCAGTCAACCATAGATTCAGACAAAGTCTTTGTTCAGTGAGAAACCAGGAGCAGTAGCCAGAAGAGTAGATATGGTTAACAGTTAACATCACTGTTTCTGATCCATGAATCATTGAACACTCACCAACAACAGAACTGTGAAATAAGGCTGATATGCTCTCATGTGGTGAACAATATTGACAGTCATGCAATGAAAGGCTAAGAACAAGCTATTCTCAACTATCACCATCTAAAATCCAAGGCAATGCAGGCCAGCTAGCTAATAACTGTTGGAAACAGGAAAAAAAAACCAAAACAAAACACAGATAAATGAAGACAGCCTTCTCAATACTTATCATCTTGTGTACCAAGGACTGTTAATAAAATTTTTTGGGTATGACACTTCCAAAATTCACAGACAACAAAAAAGCAGTGTTGAGTGAAGAATATCTTCAGACAATATACATAGCATACCTGGTACTCAATTCTTTTTCAGAGAATATCCACAGTTATTCTTTACATATATATGGTAACTGTTTGAAAATATTAATCTGCATTGTTGCTATATTTCAATTGTATGGTTTCACCATGCAGGGCTCTTTAAGGGTATTTGTTCAACACTCTTCAAGCTCAATATTTATTTTTATTTCCAAAAGGGCCAGTCATTTACACAACACTAATGCCATTGCAAAAAGTGCACCACTGCTCCAGAACAGGCCTCTCCTGAAGTAACAAATTCTGGGAAGAGAGTTGAGGTTCAGCATGTTCCTCAGATCTGACTTCACTTGTCCATATTAATCTTAAGGGAAACTTGAATTACCTGAATTCAGGTTTCCTTCAAATCCCATTTGCTCTAGCAGAGTGAAGCTCAGGAACAAGGCAAGGGTCTCTTTTCCCTTCTCTGAAACCAGTGCTGGTTTCAAGGATAGTCATGGAATTATCTCTCAAATACATCTGCAAGGTTGTTTATCCATTGGAGAGTAATGTTAATGTAGTATGAGACCATGTTAAATTGTGCTATATGTTCATACTAAGCACGAATATATGGTAATCTGGGATTCTCTAAGGCTTTAAGACATGTTTTCAACAAATGTTTGTATATGTGAATTTGAAATTTGCTTAAGTGTCTACACCGGTAAACCTCAGATCTCATAACACAGAGGCACCTTGGCTATATTTTTTCAAAACCTCAAACTAATCTCCAAAAATTTTTTCTCCATCTATTCATTGTTAGTAAGACTACCATTCTGTCGTAATTTTCCAGCAGAGGAGAAATAGCATCGCATCAGCTACTAGCACTGTGGGATTCAAGAATCTCAGTAACAGCCTTTCAGTCTTTGCACAAAAGTGATATCATTCATAGTGCTTAAAAACATACTGGCCTAAATTTTGTTTAAGAGGTACTATCTTCCTATTATTTAAATGTCTATGACACATCTCAGACCTGCACACAATTTTGCCTAATTTTGCTTTCACATTACACACAGTAGTTACCAGCAATCTTTCCTCTTTTTTCTTTTTTTCCTTTATTTTGGTATTTCATCACCTTAAATACTTATCACCATCTTCTCTTCAGTCTTGGTTACTGTTTTCCTTTTTCTAGTCACACATTATAAATTTTGGTTATTACTTCTGTCTCGCTTTTAATAAGAAGGTAAAGGACTGCCAATATTAATTTCCTATCTCAGTAATTCTAGTACTTGTCTCATTCATACTGTAATCATTTTCTTTAAGACTTATGAAAGCTGCTACTATTTTGAGATAATAGTAAGTCATATTTTTCACATTTTCAGTTTGAGAAGAGCTTGAGCATGACTAGCATCACCCAAAACCAGTCTTTCTTAGCACAGTAGCAAATATAAGCATGTGAAACCCAATGCTTGCAAATAGAAAGATTCAGAAAAGCTGAGGAACCCTTCTAAAACAGCATCACCAGCAAAACTTGAAATGAGGAACTGCCAGTTCCCAACCCCATGCATTGAGGCATGTTGCCTACTGCAAATGAACATTGTTTCCCTATACCGATTAAAGCAACCTGAGTAACAACAGGCACGAGCAAGCAGACCTTGAAGCTCCCCATGTTGTAAGGAAACCAAACTAGAATTTTGAAGATCAAAAAGTAGGTCAGACTTAATAAATGCATTTTTAAGTAATCCACACTTTAAATCCTGATATGAAATGGATGAAATTTCTGCTCTGTTCCAGTAACCAGAAAATCACCCTAGTGCTTTTATTATGCTAAACTTCTTGTGCACACAGAAATGGCTTATGCATATTTGCATCAAAAAAGGAAATGAAAGAAGCTGCAAAATTAAACTCCCAATTCTAAATACGAAAACTGCACAGCAAAGGCTGGAGCAGGGCCAGATGTAGTAAAAACAACCACTTTTACCCAGCAGATATTATATGTGGAAAAATCATGACCTTGCCTAGGAACAGTGGAATTGTCCAACCTACTCCTTACTAGCCTTCCTTCCTCAACTGCAAATAAAAAAGGATTTCTTCTACTACATGCAGAACAATATCTTTCATTCACTAATAACGGACTATTTTTATGGGTTGTATTTTATGACTGAAATATAATGTATGATCAGCTGCTCCACAGATCTTGCCTTGTGCTGGAAAGGGCTATAAATTGTAGCAGTTCTCAGTGCTGAATCTGCCCCTGGGTGTTGACACTGGAGCTGCTCCACCTTTGCTTCTTATGCCAGATATGATGCCAAAACATCCTGCTGTTAATGCCAGATATAAAAGAAACAGAAGCAGTAGAAGGGTGGCAGCACACTCTTACTTGGAAAAGTAAAGGTTTTGAAATATAATTGTGCTCCACACTGCAAAAACATGATCTGATGAATCTCCACTCCTCTTTCACCTGCCCACATTTACAATCGAAATCAGTGCTCAAGATTTTTTTTTTTAATACTTAAATACAAGTTCTCAGCTCTCTCAGTGGACCTCCCAGGTAGTTCATGTGGGTGTTCTACATAATACTTTAGCCCTTGTTTTTATAACCAGACACTGCTTCTAAAGATGCCTGTAACTTGTAAAACCAGTGATGTCATTAGGGAAATTCATAGTAACAGCAGCCAGAGGAAAAAATGGTCTAATTGTCTGCCTATTATCAACAGCACACCAGAAGCTTGTGATGCTTCCACAGGCATGGGAGGGCTGATACTCCCTAACAACTAGGAGAGATCCCTCATATATCACACTCAACCAAGACATGCACCGTGTCCTCACCTTGACTGAGCTCCTTTCTCATTTTCCTTATTGCTTTCACCTTTATATAGATACACATCTCTATACATATGTATATATACATACACACACACACACATATACATGAGCAAATTCCATAGTACCAAGATCCATATGAGCATTGGAATTCAATCATTTACACACTTAAATTGTTAGACTGGCCTCTCACAGTTTTTTGGACTACTTATACCCTCTCAAACAGTCCCCTGGCACATAGAGTGAATTAAGTATGACCCAAGGACCATTCTTAGCAGATATGCAAATGACATATTGTGGAAGGTAAAATAGGATGGACTATGGTACTAAAGCAATTATTATTTGGGCCAGAGAATAAGTCCAAGGACCATTTGGTTTACTAGTATACAAGTCATATTTGTGCCTCAAAGGGAGCCCAACCAATGTGAACTTCAGGGAGAAGACACTTAACCAAATGCTTTTCACTTTTCCAGATCCTATGAGTATGAACCTTTTCTTATCTCATCCTTCCTATGCTGGAGCTCTAGTCAAGTCTTGTCACCAGAATTTTCAACACAGTGTTGAAAAATGTTCAAGCAGGCACTGAGCCCCCAGAGCAATGGATATAGTATATAGTATGCAGCTCTAGAGATTTTGTTTTTTCATATTTACAATATTATTCCACTGAAATTAATGGAGTTGGGGAGGCATTTTATATATTTATATATATATATATATATATAAAAAAAAACAAACCAAACATCAATAACAGCCCATGTATTTCCATTGACTTCAAGGGTATTTCAGCAGCCCTCCAGTAAGACTTAGTGCCTTGAGGGATAGTTATGCAGAGTTCTTTATAACCTACAAATGAGTTTAGATTTCCCAAATCTGATAAGATGATGCCCAAGTTTTCTCAAAAGGGAAATGAGCAATCAGATATTAAGGGTTTCCAAAACCTTCCCTGCCTTTTATAAACATGAGTTTGACAATTATTTGAATAAATATCCTTTTAGACATAGAATCATAGAATCATAGAATCATTGAGGTTGGAAAAGACCTCTAAGATCATCGAGTCCAACCGTCAACCAAACACCACCATGCCCACTAAACCATGTCCCTAAGTGCCTCATCTA